>NC_086013.1:835196-840196 GCF_030014385.1 Trichomycterus rosablanca
AATAACAATGATATTAATGATAATGACAATAATAATAATTATAATAATAATAATTTTAATGCTATTAATAATATGAATAATAATATTAACAAAAACAATAATACTTATAACAATAATTATAATAATAATAATATTAATATTAATAATAATAATAATAGCAACAACAACAATACTAAATAGAAATATAACAATAATAATGAATAATAAGGATAACAACAACAATAATAATAATACTAATAATAATTATAATAAAAATTTAAAATGACACATGTAAATTAAATCCATTATATGGTAAGTACTTAATATATTAAGTAAAATAAATGAATAAATAAATAAATAAATATGGATAAATATGCAGTAACAAAGGTCACCTGAAGGGGGGGGCAATTACTTTTACACCATACTCGGATGGATGTCGATGCTGATTTTCACGTCCCTTCAGGGTTCGAGATTTCGGGGTATCAGAAGCGACAGGCAGCTCTCACAGTCAGGAGAGTCACCAAACAGAAAGGTACCAACTAACCTAGCCAGCTACCCACCTATACCAACCTACTCTACACACTGGCTCACTTACCTACATACTGTGGTTGTATGTTCTATATCTTCACTTTTGTGTTTGCTTTCGTCTTTTCTCAGGCACAGGACGCTCAGCCCCGCCCTCCTACCCCCCGCCCCTGGACCCCACGAACCCGGGTCAGTTCCTCCTCCCGGACGGATACGACTTTGAGCCCAAACGCAGCACGTCACCTTTCTGGCACAACATCAGCCGCTTAGCGCCCTTCAAGAAATAGCCACGGACACGGCGACGCCCTTCCAGCAACAACATCAAGTACAAAAACAAACAAACTATCTAACGAATCAAAAAGAAGAAGCACTATCCAACCAGAGATCACCGCCGAGTGAAACCCACGGAGCGCTGCGGCTTTCTGCAACAATCAACACACACACACACACACACACGCTGCAGAGAGGAGGAAACTCGCTACACTGGGTCACAGCGCCCCCTGTAGAGCTGGCTGCACTGAACTATATACACATACACACAAATTCCCATCTACACACTCGTGTATCCCTTTGGAAACCAAACCACAAGCCCGGTGCCATTCCCCGTCTCCGTCCAGTGGGATTTCGGAGACGTGTTTTTCCCTTTTCTCTTCAAACCAAGCAGGAAGTGTTCAGACGTTCTAAAAGAGAAAAACAAAACAGACTAACGACTCTCCCCTCTCCAGCGCCGCCCTGGTGTTCCTCCGTGCACTGTGACTAATTGGGGCATTTTTTCCCCCCTCGCCCTCACTATCTCTTTTAACTCAGACAGTGTGAAGCCCGGTCGATCCTGCAGTATTTGGGTTTTTCCTTCGTGTGCGTGCAGGTTTCTCTCTCTGTGTGTTGCATTCTTTCAGTTCTGTTCTGCATGAGGATACTAAACAATCCAAGTACAGCTATTTTATATTCTTACGGGTCAAAGTCAGTAAAATATGGTAGTTTTTTCTACTAAACAGATGAAAACATATATATTTTTTCCATGTGAAGATTTTTAGTCCCGTGACTGGATTCGTGTTGGAATTTTGAACATTTTTCTTCACGTTAGAGAAGATTCGTCAGTCTCTTCTGTTGACCGTCTAGCCAAAAAAAAAAAATGCTTTAATTTCTAGAAAGATTCTAGAACATTTATGGTATTTACAGAATATCTAAACATCAATGAGCTGAAATAACGATTATCTGAGGGTTCCCAGACTCCAGTTACATCTCAGAACTAAATGGAATCTAAATGGTTTGAGAACCTGACGTTTCAAGCAGCACACCATGGACAGGACGCCAATCCATCTCCCGTCCGACCAGCCGATAGCACCTCTGTGGATTCGGGCCCTTGATCTCTTGGTAGTGGGCTAGCGTAATAAATAAATTTATATTTATATACACACTATACGGACAAAAGTATCGGGACGCCCCTTCTAATTTTTCAATTCATGCATTTCAGCCAGAACAGTTACTAACAGGTGTAATAAATCAATCATATACAGGAAATTACGTGCTTCCAACTGTGCAGCAGCAGTTTAGGGAAGGCCTATTCCTGGTCCAGTATGACTGCACCCCTGTGCACAAAGCCAGGTCCATAAATACAAGAAAGACATAAAAGTTCAGCTTTGGAATGAACCGGAACGTCGACTGATCGGTCAGAGCACAGCCGTACAATTACTGCATGGGCACAAATTCCCACACACAGACACACTTCTAGTCTAGTTCAAGTCTTGTGATAAGTTTCTCAGATGATCACATAGACGTCACTCTATTTTAATACAATTTGTTTTAAAATGTGGTGTCCAACAAGCTTACGGTCAAGTGTCCACATACTTTTGGCCACATAGTGTTCAACTAAAATTTAAGTTTAACGTTTTTTAAAGGTTCTAGAATCCTACACATGCAAAGTTTGCTTCTTTTAACTACCTGAAGAGGATGAAGTTTCCAGTTTGGTGTGTGGTGAGTTGTACGACTCTAAACTGGAGTCGAAAAGCTTCACTGGAACAAACCAGTCCAGAAACGTCTTCAAGATTCCAACATGAATCCAGTCACTCCGACTCGCTGTTACCACGCGGATGTTTATTCCTGTTGTTTTTATACAATCTGGGGCCGCCACTGACTTTAGCACGCTAATGCTAAAGTTGTTACTTTAGCGTTTAGCATTGGCAAGCTAACACTGGGGCTGATGTTTAAATTACTGAACCTAATTTAGTTCTATTATAAGCTAAATTTTATTATTACTCTTTAATCAGAATGTAAGTATAAAGATTTGCACCCGGACTTTGATCCACTTTGATTCTCTTGTGTTGATTAGCTCGCTAGCTGGGTTTGCTTCGTTGCGAATTCTGCTCTTCTTCTTTTGTGCCAAACAGTTCGGTTGCCAAATCCCCTCCGCCTTCTCCCCCCAAAAAAGCAAACAGGTGCACTGTTTTCCCGCCCAGGTGGAACCCAGGTTTGTGTCTTCTCAGGCGATGTTCTCTATTTATTAAAGTTAAAATCGAACTACGCTAATGCTGCTAGCGTTAGCATTTAAGGGTTTCTTTGTTTTCTTTTCCTTTTCTTTGAGATACGGACTTGTGCAAGGTTTTATTTATTCCGTTTTTTTTCCAGAGATAGTATTTATTCCGAATCACAATATTTAAGACAGTATGAATATAAAGTATTATTTATTCTATTTTAACGTGATATATTTTTTCCACGTTGACGCTCTCTCTGGATTTGGGTGTCGGATGAAGGACAGAATGTGGATCGTTAATGGAAGGATGGAGGAACCGTGAGGAGAAATCAGTCAGAGGAGTGAGATCTGTTATGTTGCACCGTATGTACGAAGTGCCATATGAAAATATTATTAGGTTATGAAGGAAAAGTATAAGTTTAATGTTTTAATTTGGTGACATGATATCATTATTTCATAATAAACTTCGTTATAAACACCAGACAGTCGAGTCGGGACTTCCTTCTGTTTTTATCCCATAATTCTGCTGCTTTAATATTGTGATGCTGCTCAGTACTGTTCCGGTACTGTTTATGAGTGCTATTATTATATATTTACAACATACAGCCAAAAGTATTTGGCACAATCGTATCGGTGTTATCGGTATATCGAGTGCTGATCGTGATATTAATCTCCTCAATCAGTGACCCGTTTGTAGAGCTCCAGGCCTGGACACTCTCCCATTCCTTTAACAAAAACCCAAACCAAAACCCAAACATGTACCGTCATGTAACAGAAGGAGACTCCAGATATTCATTATTTTATCATTTATTCCTTTATTTTCGAAAATAATTTGATTTTATAGTGTACAGCACAGTTAAATGGTAGATGCTGGTTAAACATGCACAGCCCCCCCACACACACACACACAACTGAACACAAATATCGTTTGTTGGACAGCCCTTACTAAGGTCCCTATCCTGTGCAGCGATAACAGCCTCCACTCTTCTGGAAAGGCTCGTCACAGGGTTTATAATGTGCCTTGCTTTGTGTGCCTTCAGTAGTCAATAATTAGGAAGGGTGTCCACGTACCTTTGGCTATATATTGTACACACACGCATTCATACACACACTTCATACACACTCCAGAATTTCGTTGTGCTTTTCTTTAAATGTACAAGATTCAGTCACTAGAAGACAGTAACACAAAGGTCTGAGTCTACCACCATTGTTGTACCATGGTTTGATCCTGGTCAGGGTTGTGGTGAGTCCAGTTTCCCTGGAATCAGAGGGCGCAGTGCAGTAACACACCCTGAACAGGATGCCCAACCAGCTGATAGTGATGCTGGGGATTTGAACCCTGGATCCCTGCAGTAGTAGTTATGTAATAGTAGTTCACAAAGGCTCGACCCTAAAGTTCAACGACGCCACCAGACATCAGAGTGAAGGAAGGCCGGACTTCCAGGTACTAATAATTCGTATGGAGTAGCGTCGTCATTTGAATGAATCCACTGCTGGCTGGTGTGAAGATGCAACCGATAAAAACACACCAATCAGTGCAGTTTGATAGCTAGTGTGAAAATAATAGTGCTCATAAAGTGAAATGCTGCAAAATCCAATTGATCGCATTATACCAATCATATTGATTGCAAGAAGTAAAGGTGACAAGCATGCTGCATTGTGCGTTTTTATTTTAATATTTTTGTCTGCATTTTGTCTAATAGTGGATTCACATCAGCAGCAGCGTCAGGTACCAACAATCGTAGAGCAAAGAACGTTCTGGACAATGTAGAGTAAAAAACAAACAAATACTGGGATAAAAAACGTGATTTATGATGGTGGATTCAGACTTTTGGTCCCTACTAAAAAAAAACCCCAAAAACCCTCTGACCCTGTTCAGCCAGAACGTGAATCTGTGTAACATCTCAATCCTAGAACAGAAAGAACATGAAATACACGATCATAACCCTCGTAATTATAAAATACACAATCAGATTCCCCGAGTCGTTATGAATCACCACGGCGGCAGCAGTAATGCAAAGTGGAG
>NC_086013.1:845196-915196 GCF_030014385.1 Trichomycterus rosablanca
AATAACGGAAACATAAACAGTCCTTTAGGTGACGAGGGCGGGGCGGGGCGGGGTGAAGCGCCAACAAAGGTGCATCGTAAACAGTACTGGATATTGGAACACAGCCAGGATCGGAACGTAAAGCGAGTTGGAATAACGAGCGGGTGGTGGCGCCGTGATGAATTCGTTTGTAGGTTTTGGTTAGAAGCGACCCGTCTGCGCCTTTTTCACACACTCGTCCCTAACGGTTCAGGCTCACATGACACACACACACACACACACACACACACACACACACTCACCAGTTCTCCACACACACAAGTTTTTCAGGAAGTGAAAGTGTGTATGCAAGTGTGTGTGTGTTCTGCACAGACCCACTTCTCATTGTTCTTTTTTAGGACTGAATAGGCTCAGTGGGTAGCACTGTCACCCCGCAGTGAGAAGGCCCTCGGTTCGAGTCCCGGTTCCTTTCTGTGTGGAGTTTGCATGTTCTCCACGTGTCTATGTGGGTTTCGTCCGGGTGCTCCTGTTTCCTCCCACGGTACAAAGACATTCGTTTGGGATAATTGGAGCTCCAGTGGTCTAGTTATGGCTCATAACCCAAGAGCATGCAGAAGGTGGATTGGACGCTGAGTGTGGGTGAATGTGTGTCCTAAAACTGGCACCCTCGAGTCGATCCATCACAACTCTGACCAGTTTGTAGTGAAGAGTGAATAATAACAAACCAATGAATATTTTATACTATGGGTGTGCCGCACAGTTCCGAGTAATGGTGTGTGTGTGTGTGTGTGTGTGTGTGTCTGCTATCTAGTTCTGAGTAAGCTTGTGGTTACTGAATGTAAACCATAGGGTGTGTGTGTGTGTGTAAGATGTAAATGGGTGTGAACCTGTATCTATATGAGCATGCATGCACGCCTCTGATTATGAAGTGTGTGTGTGTGTGTGTGTGTGTGTGTGTGTCATCCAGAACGTTTGGACTGTGTTCACCCCGAAAACGTCTGATGGGGGTGAGGTTGGGGGGGGGGGGGTGTTTGAGGTTTGCAATGGGCGTGGCTGAACCACCTGAACACAGTACATCAAGTGGTGTCCAAATACTTTTGGCCATACTGGAACATTAGGAAGGTTTGGACTGGGGTCAAAAATCAAAATTCCAGCTAACACAGTTCTGCCATGTGGAGTGGTCACCGATCTGACCATATAAACAAAGATTTGTGCTCTAGGTGTGTTTTTGACATGAAATATGTGTCCCTATTATTCAGACACAGAAACAGACTTGAACTGACTGCCATGACAACACGCCCCTTACCGCCGTTGCTATGCTAATGTTAGCGGTCTGAAGGCTCCTGTTTAGCAGTTGCGCTCAGAATGGGTCACATTACGGGAACGGAAGCCGGTTTGTGTGTGTGTGTGTGTGTGTGTGTGTGTGTGTGTGTGAGGGAGCATAAAAAGTAATTGTTCCTGTTAAGCGTATGTGTCAGTATGTTAATCATACTGTGCTCAGTTCTCTGTCTAAACCCGCTGAACCTGTGCCTTTATTGGTCCTGCTGGGTCAATGACTGACTGTATGGGGTGGTGTGTATGGGGGACCCCCAGCAAACGTGTCCTCATTACACACACACAACCTAGATGCAGTCTGTGTGGTTAGTCTGCACGGTGCCCACGTAAACACACACAGTGCATGTAAAGTTCAGGAGGGGGGGTGTATACAGGTGTGTGTGTACAGGAGTGTGCGTGTGTATACAGGTACAGGTGTGTATGTGTACATATGTGTGTACATGTATGTGTGTGTACAGGTACAGGAACAGCGGTGTGTGTGTGTGTGTGTGTGTGTGTGTACAGGTACAGATACAAGTGTGTATGTGTGTGCAGGAGTGTGTGTGTGTACAGGTACAGGTGTGTGTGTACAGGTACAGGTGTGTGTGCACAGGTACAGGTGTGTGTGTGTGTATACAGGTACAGTTACAGAAGTGTGTGTGTGTGTGTTACCTGTACTCTGGTTGAAGGTGCTGAAGGTGCAGATCTGACCAATATTCTTCACCCAGCAGTTCATCTCCTCGGCCGTCTTGGCGAGCAGGTAAAACACACGCGTGGACGTCTTCACCAAGAACAGGTGCTGATTGGCCAGGTGCCGCTTGACAGGCCACGCCCCCCATTCCAGCTCGGGCCCCGAGTCCGTCTCGGCCGCCACCTCGCATTCCTGCAGGTCGATGGAGCGGATGGGCTTCCGAGAAGTCTTTCTGCGAAAGTACTCCAGGACGTCGGGGTCTCCACTCATCCGTCCACGCCGGAGAACGAACCAGCGTTTCCTCCACACCTGAGGGTCAGGTGACCAATGATTAACCACGCACGCACACACACACACACACACACACACCTGTACCTGTACACACACACACCTGTACCTGAACACACACTCACACACACACCTGTACACACTCATACACACTCACACACACACCTGTACCTGTACACACACTCACACACACACACACACCTGTACCTGTACACACACTCACACACACACACACACCTGTACCTGTACACACACACACACGGGCAAAAACGTGTGGCCGTCTGACCATCCTATTTCAAAATGAGCCTTATACAGTGCTTCCCTGCATCTATAACAGCCTCCACTCTTTTTAGAAGACTTCTCACAAGATTTTAGAGTGTCAAAAAAGCATCCCGAAAATCTTCAATGAGGGTGAGGTCAGTGCTCCATAATTTGCTATCATGGATTTTATATATGTGTTTGCAGCGGGCGTGGCTGATCCACCAGAACACAGTAATTAGAAGTGGTGTCTAAATACTTTTGGCTTTTTGAAGACCATTTTTGGGACGTGTGCTTCTCTATCGCTTTGTTTTCTTCCTCGTCTTTTTGTTCTGTCCTGCTGTGGTCACCATGTACCTTACACACTGTAACCACACACACACACACACACACACACACACACACACTGACAGGAAACATGCTGTGGTACAAAACCACTAATGGAGATAGCTCTAACGGTCAGATGTTCAGGAAGCACATGTTGTGTGTGCGTGTGTGTGTGTGTGTGTGTGTGTGTGTGTTCTGCTTCTTCTCATCACTCTTCCCTTTTACCGTTACCATCATTGCTAGCACAACCTCCGCGTTTATTAGGGCTACAGCTACCGAAAATAAGCCTGTTCGGCCTGATGGTGGCGCCATAGTGAGATGTTTAACTCAGTGTCCGTGCACACTCTGGCGAAGTCTGCTGGCTGCACGTCACCCCACTATCCCATGTCTTTCCACCAGCCGGCGGCGGATTCTCACACACATACAGGCGCTTCAACCAGACAGTAGGTGTCACTGTTGCAGCAGGAAGGTTAAACCGTTCCCTTCTCACGCCCTGTTCACGCTGTGCCGCCGCTTCGGAAAGTCTGAGCTGTCTGGAAACGTTGATTCTACCAGAAAGACTGTTCCAAAAGTATTTAGACACACACAGTTTTGCTCTAATCTGTTTTCTCCACCTTTGTAAAGAAATAAATTTTATATTATAAGGCCACCAAGCTACGAGGGTTCTTCAAAAAGTTTCCGCACTTTTTAATCTCTATTTATTATTTTTTCTTAATTTTTTTACCCCCCCCCCATTTTTCTCCCCTAATCTAGTCGTGTCCAGTTCCCCTGATTGCTCCTCTATACTGATTCGACCCTTCACCGCTGACTGAGGACGCCTCTCAGCTGACATACGCCCCCTCCGGCACGTACAGTCAGTACAGACTGCATTTCTCACCTGCACGAGTCGAGTTCATACACCGACGGGCACTGTGTACGTTGGGCCACACCCCCATCAGCATTATTCCTCAGCCCTGTGCAGGCGCCATCAGTCAGCTAGCAGGGGCCGCAGCCGCACCAGTTATGAGGACCTATGATCCGACTCTCTTACCCTTAAGAACAACAGCCAATCGTTGTTCATGCTGCCGCCCCGCCCAGTCGGAAGGCAGAGCTGAGATTCGATACGATGTATTCGAGACCCCGACTCTGGTGCGCTAGCGTACTTTACCGCCGCGCCACCTGAGCGGCTTAAACTCTATTTATTAAGAATTTCAAAGAATTTTCTACATCGTCGCCTTCTGATGCATTTTTCCAGCATCGTACCAACTTTTTAATGCTGTCAGCAAAAGATGCGCCGGTGCTTTCACATCATCATCACATGAAAATCTTCTTCCCCTTAAAGCTTCTTCCAGCCTCCAAACAGGAGGAAATCAGACGGAGCTAAATCAGGACTATAAGCATCTCTCAGACACGAACGATTTTTGAGGATCCTTCGTATAATGCGGTAGGTTTGGAGTGTGTGTGTGTGTGTGTGTGTGTGTGTGTGTGTGTGTGTTCGCACATTTCAAGGAATTTGTTAGCGTAACCGCACTGAGGTTAGTCTGGCCGCGTGTGTGAGTGTGTGTGTGTGTGTGTGTGCGTGTGTGTGTGCGCTCTCTCACCCAGTGTGAAACTTAGATGACTGTTCTTACCTCTTGTTTTCACAAAACTGGGGTTACTGATGTTCGCCTAGCCACAACAGTGAGTGTGTGTGTGCGCGTACATGTGTGTGTGTGTGTGTGTGTGTGTGTGAAAGCGAGCAAGAGAGGAACCAGTTGTTCTTTTCCCAGCATTCTTCACAAACAGGAAGTGCAAGACCCACAGACCTGATGTTTTTAGATTAAGCGTGTGTGTGTGTGTGTGTGTGCGTGCCTGTACCACCCAGTTTCAACCAGCACGATCACCGCGCTGAACTCACACGCTGCGTGGCCGAAAGTACCCGGACGCCTATGCTAATCAGTAATTTAGGCTCATAAAGAGGAGCGAGCGGGCGTGTTAGCTCCTCACATAAACGTGGGCAGGAGAAACGGGCCGGACCGAAGAGCTCGGCGTGTTTTTACTGCAGCGTCCGAGGATGATACATTTGAATAAAACTGATCCATTAAATATGGATGACGGAGCGGCTTCACTTAAAAGCAAAAAGCGCTCGGCTGTGAAGCTTCGTAAAGCTCGGAGAACAGGACGCAGAGTCCTTCAGTAACAGTACACACGCCTAAATACAGTCTGTGTGGGTGCTCCAGGTTCTTTTAACCTGTGTGTGTGTGTGTGTGTGTGTGTGTGTGTGTGATGCCCTGACTTGCTCTAAAAAAGTCTGGATGATTTCAGTTTGACCATCAGCAGGAACAAACTCAAAAAGCAACAACATCATCATCATCATCATCATTCAAAGCGGCTGTGTCTCAAATCCCACACTATGATACTAAACAGTGTCCCTTATTAGTGCACTTTGAATCATTTAGATGCACACTATGTAGGGCGGAGGATGTGATTTGGGAAGCAGCCGGTGAAAACAGTGCAGTAGCATCTCTGTATCCAGGGTTCTGTTCTCAGCAGTGCTATCAGCCGGTCGGTTGCCTGCATGGGGGGGGGAGAATCAGGTGCACTCGTCAGTGCTCTCAGTGCAGGTCCCGAGCCCGGATAGAAACAAGAGTGTTGCGTCAGTGGTTCGGAATTCCAACAACGTTCCTTTAGGCATAAAGTGACAGTGTGTTTACTTCCCAACCTTGGAGAAAGAAAGAGACCACTGTTCCATGTATTTGAACAGAAGATTCTGGAACATAAAGTTGCTTTTGATCTGTACAGACAGTTGTATACAGACTAGCCATTGGTAGGTGCACTCGTCAGTGCTCTCAGTGCTGGTCCCAAGCCCTGATAGAAATAGGAAGGGTCTTGATTAATATCTGACTATTCTGACCACTTTCCTTTAGGCAAGTGATGATGTGTTTTCTTCTCAACCTTGGAGAAGGAAGAGACCACTGTTCCATGTATTTGTACAGAAGATTGTAGAACATGAAGTTGTTTTTGATTTAGGTAAAAACCGTCCTTTGGTATGAGGACCAGATCTGCTGTGGCGACGCCAAAATACGGGAGCGGCTGAAAGGAAAACAACCGTAGCGTCTCAGTACAGGACGGAAACGTGAATAAAAGTGACAAATGATGCACAAAATGTACAACAGTGCACGATACACCTCTGAAAGAACTGAATCAAACAGTAAGTCCAGGTTTTAGAGAAACTGTGGGTGTGGTCATGCTCATTTTCAGCGCTATGATGGACTGGTACTTTGCACAGGCTTCAGATCCGGCGCCACCCTCACCAGCCAGAGTGCCCACTGAAGCTGGATGAATAAATAAATAAATATAATAAAACAACGTTGTTTCTGAGATTTAAAGTGAATGTAACCGCGCCGACCCGCCGTGTGTGTTTTTAATCTCACGTTTGTTTACGTTGGAGTTTCTGTCGAAGGAAGAAGCAGAAGTTCATTTCCTTATATTTGAATATATAAAAACAGTCCAGGTCGTGTGCATGTACACAGTCAAATGTGCCGCCCATCAGCGTACGGGAACGCCAGTCAGGTGTACACGGACCAATTTCACTGGGTCTTGATTAACACCTGATTATGCTGACCAAGGATGGGTTCACTTCCCGAGCTTGGAGGAAGAAGAGACCACTGTTCCATGTATTTGTGCAGAAGATTGTGGAACGTGGCTCAGAGTGACGTTCTGAGATCTGTACAGAATGTTGCAGAGTTTCTCATTAATGCTTGTAGCTCAGGTCGAGGCTCTGGCTATCTTTATACGGGCACAGAGAAGTCACTAGCTGTCAGTTGCCCTGCGAGAAGCTTCTCAGAAGAGCGGCTGTTACCGTTTGTATTTGAATGGGATGTCTGACAAGCTCACGGCTCAGGGGTCCAAATACTTTTGGCCATATAGTGTACACACACAAACACACACCACGGTGTCCAGCATGTCCAACCTGTCTGGTCACAGACCACACACACACACACACACACACACACACACGTGTCTGGTCAGTACAGAAGCGCTAACAGAAACCAACAGCAGAAAACGACGCGACACAAACACGAAACCCTGCGAGAGCAAAGAGCCGCGACCACTCGGCGAGGAACCTAAAAACGACGGCTGAAATGAAGAACTAGCGGCGTGTGACGCTAACACGTGCCCTGACTCAATAAAATCCTAATGCTAGCAAAACAGAAGCCGCGCGCAAGAGAACAGCACAAAGGAAAAGAGGAAGCGAGCGTTCCAAACACACACGCTGGTACACACAGTCAGTCTCGGTCCGGACCCCAAACCCGTGGGTGTAGAACCAACGTCATTCAGCACGGACAAACTTTAGACTAAAATATAAAACCACAGAACCTAAAATTACAGAATCTACAGTTACATTTTAAAACCAAACTGAGTTTTGACATTTTTGGCATTTTCATGACACACGGGTTCGAATCTCAGCTCTGCTACCAGTCGTCCGAGTGCCTGCATGAATGATGGTCGGCTTGTCTGAGGGAGGGAGGGCTGGATGGGATTCCTCATAACCGCTGGCTGCATAGAGACGGGGGATAACGGAGATCGGTGCTTGACTCTCCGTGCACGATACGGATCTCCATATGAACCCGCCTGGCAGGGGAAAAAAAGCGGTCGTTGCTGCACACGTGTCAAAAGTGGAGGTCTGCAGCAGCAGTAGAAGTGAAATACCATCAGGGAAATGGATACGACTAGATTGGGGATGGGGGTTGAGCGGAAAATGCTCCCCTGAAGATGAGCTAACTGTTCCACGTTACACACTGTACTGTGTGTTCTGTATTAAATGTGAACCTGGTCCATGTTGCTGCCAGTGTTCTAGGAAGTCTTTCTGTGGGAATTTGTGCCCATTTAAACAAAACAGCATGTATATGCCCGGGCGGTTCATACAGAGCGGTTCACTGCAGGACACTGGAGTTTTTCCACTCCAAACTGGTCAGTTCATGTCACGTCACAGAGTTCATCGAGTTTATACACCTGTCAGCAGTGGGCGTGGCTAAAACACCTGAACTCCTGATATCAGGAGGAATTTCCATAAACCTTTACCTAAACAGTGAAGATTAATGAAGCCTTTACGACCCGTCGTGCTCCGAGACGCCGACCTGTCACCGCTTCTGAGCAGAATCCGAATATTTTCCTCCACTACCAGGAACTGTTTGTATTTAGCGAGTTATGAAAACAAATACGAACTGGTGGGGGTCGGGTGCAGCGTGTTCTTCATGGATAAAAGCAGCAGGGACGGATCAGGAATGTTTCAAACAACAGCCGCTCTTCTGAGAAGCTTCTCACAAGACTTAGACCTAAAGTGTCTGTGTGTGGGAATTTGTGCCTTTTATAACAGAGCTGGTGGGTGGGGCCGAGCTCAGGGCTGTGTGCAGGACACTGGATCTTTTCACTCATGCTGTAAGAGGAGAGGACCTTCCCTAAACTGTTGCTGTACAGTTATAAGCATGTTATTCCTTTTTATAATTGATTTATTACACCTGTTAGCAACTCTTGTGCCTGGAACTCATACAACGGTCCATTAAGCTCATACTCAGGTGTCCCAATACTTGTGACCATTTAGTTTATGTCCATTTAGAATTTTACAATTTACAATTCAGTCTGCACATATAGAAACTACACCGAAATCAGACGCTGTGCTAATATAATGCTAATGCTAATATAACGCTACATGCTCCACTGATTTACTCTGAACTGTTATTTTATGTTATGAACACAAACAGGAACCACGACGACATTTTAATTCACTGCGTGGAAATTCAGTACAGACTGTTCCTGATGACTGAGATGATTTTACTAGGAACGAACGCTCACCACGCGGAAAAACACAACGCACACGAGCTAATAATAAAATACTGAACATACGAGATTCAGAACAACCAGGAAGTACAAACAACATCATCAAGTGCTCAGATAGAGGAACATGAGCTAACTGACACAGAGAAACTTAAGCTAGCAAAGTCAAAACCAGACCAAGAAACTCACAAACACAATTAAGTGCTAACATAGAGAAACGTACACTAGCTAACTTATACAGAGAAACATAATCTAGATAACACAAAAAAACTAGCTAACGGACACAGAAAATTGAAAGCTAACTCATATAGAGAAACACAGTTAGCTAACTCAGAGAAGTACAAGCTAACTGACATAAAGAAACAGTTGCTAATTGACGTAGAGAAATGTAAGCTAGCTAACACAAAGAAGCATAAACAGGGAAATATTAGCTAGCAGACAGATAAACGAAAGCTAGCTAATATAGACAAGTACAAGTTAGCCGACATAGAGAAACATAAACACAGAGAAACAAAAGACAGCTAACACAGAGAAACGTAAGCTAGCTAACAGAATAACGTAAGCTAACTTACACAGAGGAACGTAAGCTAAGTGACGTAGAGAAACGAAAGCTAACGGTTTAGCAATTAAACCTGGAAATTCCAGCTCGTGCGATTACATCAAAACGATCGTAGACGATGTTGGAATTGAAATGTTAGTTTAGTAAATATTACACACTGCATGTGGGCGACTGATAACATAAACGTCTAATAAATAATAAATAATAATAATAATAATAATAAAACATTAATGATGAAATAAAAACCTGATCATAAATTCTGACTCCTGATTCTACAACCAACAAACATGATTTCAGTTTCAGATCAGTAACAACAAACACACGAGACGTGAAGCTTCCGTCCATCAGAGGAGCAGAACAGCTCAGAACCTCCAGCTCAGAGTCGCCGAGATCCATCAGGTTCATAAATATGTGGACACACACTTATTAAACCTACTGCGAGATACACACACGTCATATTCAATACCACCAGGATGGGAGTGTTTGTAGTGGATGGTACGTGGCTGTGTACTGCAGCACCTTCTACTCTAGTGCCCACTCACACACACACACACACACACACACACACACACTGCTGAGATCTTTCTACTCACGTATCTCTTGAGCTTCTTCTCCGGTGGGGATTTAACCAGCCATCCGGTACACACCACGTCCCCGGCACTCATGCCTGCATCCAGAGTGTGTGTGTGTGTGTGTGTGTGTGTGAGAGAGAGCTAATCCGCCAGCAAGCCTCCAGCATCTAAAGGAGGAACTAAGAGCATCGATCTGAGACACACTTACACACTCAGCGTGAGAGAGAGAACATGTATTTGCATTTTGCATGTGTGTGTGTGTGTGTGTGTGTGTGTGTGTGTGTGTGTGTGGTGAGATGTCCCTCCTGTCAGTGGCTAGTAACAAAACAACACATGACCTTGTGTGTGTGTGTGTGTGTGTGTGTGTGTGTGGGAGGAGATTGCCCTTCTCTTGGTGGCTAATATCTGTGAACATGTATGAACATTAGTGTGTTCACACACACACACACACACACACACACACACACACACACCTCAACAAATATTCACACCCCTGCTTCCCTGGAAGACGAGTACAAGAGTTCTACGAGTTCATCTTTGGTTGTTTTGGAACTTTCGAGCTGTAACTAACATCCTATTGTACTAAGGCACACACACTATGTGGCCAAAAGTATTTAGACGCGTGACTGTGAGCTTGTCGGACGTCTCGTTTCAAAAACAAACTGTTTTAAAATAGAGTGACCCTCTGTGTGATCTTTTCAGCTAGAACAACAGCCGCTCTTCTGAGAAGCTTCTCACAAGACTTAGACCTGCAGTGTGTCTGTGTATGGGGATTTGTTCAGTCAAAAGATGGCGGCAGGTTGTAGGTCAGTCAATGTTCCGGTTCATCCCGGAGCTGGTGAGTGGTGCTGAGGTCAGGGTTCTGTGCATGTCTTTATAGAGCTCGCTCATGCTGGAACAGGAGAGGACCTCATCATTTCTTTTATATGATGGATTTATTGCACCTGTTAGCAACTGTTGTGGCTGAAACACACGAATTAAAAAACATAAAAGAGGCGTCCCAATACTTTTGACACAGAGGTCAAATTCTCTTCGTCGTTCAGCAGCTCTTGTCTCTAATCGCAGTTTGTTGCGGCATCTACTAATGCAAGTAAAGACTCGACTGCACGAAGCAGGAGCCAAACATCAACAATAACCGGAACTCACCTGAGACAGACGGAAGTGTTTCAGCAAACAAGAACTGAGAAGAATCAACAACAGTGAGCGTCTTCAGCTCCCAAACTATCACAAAACGTTCTTAATAGCCCCTGTCCCAACTTTTTTTGGAATGGTTGCAACCCTGTATATATATATAAACAATAAATTTTTGTCTTTGTATTAATCTTATTGAGAATTATATTCGCAAGAATCGCAATTTATGAAACATAAAACATGTTATTATTGTGTAATTAAACGCTGTGTATATCTGAAATATGCACATTTGTCGCCATCTAGTGGTAGCAGCTCAGATTTCACTCTACAGCGCCACAAGAATAAATACATTTAACACGTGATTCAAATGTTTAAATATATTTATTTTGTTGCATAATTACAGTAATTTACTTATAATATCATATTTTAACAATATACAATATTATTGTTTGTAATAATAATAATTACATCGTTCTGATTTGTATATGATAATGAGAGAATGTGTGAACTGTGTAGATTTGTCGCCACCTGGTGGTACAAGTGAATTGCAACAGCCAAAAGGTCTCTCACACCCCCCATGTTCATCACGCCAAGAACATGAATTTAACAGGATTTTAGATTATTTGTAAACGCTTCTTTGCGGTTTAAAATATGAAAAATATAAACATTACACGTGTTTTAATTTCAAAGAGCCACACCTTACCACGAATTGTATGTACATCAAAAATACGAATAATAAATAAATACATTGTATATATGAAATGCTGGATGCTGTACAATAATATAACTTAGCGTTTGTGTTTTATTTGGTATTTAAAAGGATGAATAAATATTTACAAAAATTGCGATTTTAATAAATGTACATATGCTGCATTTGAAGTATATTTAAAAGTAAACAACAGCAAATGGTGCTAAAAGGATGTGCAGGTTTGTCGCCATCTGTTGGACGCAGATAATTACTACAGCCAAAACCTCTGCGTTGTTTACAAGGTGCAAAACATAATATACGTGATATAACAGCCGTAAATATAATACCTAACACAGCTTAAATAGTTCTGAGATGAGATATTGTGTAAATAAAACGATACTCGGTAAATATCGGTAAGTAAACCGCTGTAGTATGGTTAGGTTTGTTTTCGTCGCAGCTGCATTTGAAAGTATCGCGATGTTTGATGACTGAGATCTCGCGAGACGTGGTGACAGAAGGGGGGCGTATGCCTGACATGTCGACTGTGATATTGACGTATTTGTTTAATTTTAATGTTTAAACTTCATTTCTGCACTTTTTGGTGGATAAAACGTTTCATTCGGTTATAAAAAATGTCTGATGACGAGAAGCCGAGCACTTCAACAGCGCGGGAGGTCGAAAAAGAGCAAAAAGAGCAGGTGAGAGAGCAGCAGAAGTTTATGGATAACAGTGGGTTTAATAGAAACATGGCGGGATGAACAGATCCAAAAACTCAACCCCGGTCCTCTGGGTTTAATACTTTATACTATACATGCATCTAAAATACACAAACTCAACCCCAATCCTCTGGGTTTAATACTTTATACTATACATGCATCTAAAATACACAAACTCAACACTGTTCTATTGGGTTTAATACTTTATACTATACATGCATCTAAAATACACAAACTCAACACTGTTCTATTGGGTTTAATACTTTATACTATACATGCATCTAAAATACACAAACTCAACACTGTTCCTCTGGGTTTAATACTTTATACTATACATGCATCTAAAATACACAAACTCAACACTGTTCTATTGGGTTTAATACTTTATACTATACATGCATCTAAAATACACAAACTCAACCCCGGTCCTCTGGGTTTAATACTTTATACTAGACATGCATCTAAAATACACAAACTCAACCCCGGTCCTCTGGGTTTAATACTTTATACTATACATGCATCTAAAATACACAAACTCAACACTGTTCCTCTGGGTTTAATACTTTATACTATACATGCATCTAAAATACACAAACTCAACACTGTTCCTCTGGGTTTAACACTTTATACTATACATGCATCTAAAATACACAAACTCAACACTGTTCTATTGGGTTTAATACTTTATACTATACATGCATCTAAAATACACAAACTCAACACTGTTCCTCTGGGTTTAACACTTTATACTATACATGCATCTAAAATACACAAACTCAACACTGTTCTATTGGGTTTAATACTTTATACTATACATGCATCTAAAATACACAAACTGAACACTGTTCCTCTGGGTTTAATACTTTATACTATACATGCATCTAAAATACACAAACTCAACACTGTTCTATTGGGTTTAATACTTTATACTATACATGCATCTAAAATACACAAACTCAACACTGTTCTATTGGGTTTAATACTTTATACTATACATGCATCTAAAATACACAAACTCAACACTGTTCTATTGGGTTTAATACTTTATACTAGACATGCATCTAAAATACACAAACTCAACCCCGGTCCTCTGGGTTTAATACTTTATACTAGACATGCATCTAAAATACACAAACTCAACACTGTTCTATTGGGTTTAATACTTTATGCTATACATGCATCTAAAATACACAAACTCAACACTGTTCCTCTGGGTTTAACACTTTATACTATACATGCATCTAAAATACACAAACTCAACACTGTTCTATTGGGTTTAATACTTTATACTATACATGCATCTAAAATACACAAACTCAACACTGTTCCTCTGGGTTTAACACTTTATACTATACATGCATCTAAAATACACAAACTCAACACTGTTCTATTGGGTTTAATACTTTATACTATACATGCATCTAAAATACACAAACTCAACACTGTTCCTCTGGGTTTAATACTTTATACTATACATGCATCTAAAATACACAAACTCAACACTGTTCTATTGGGTTTAATACTTTATACTATACATGCATCTAAAATACACAAACTCAACACTGTTCTATTGGGTTTAATACTTTATACTAGACATGCATCTAAAATACACAAACTCAACCCCGGTCCTCTGGGTTTAATACTTTATACTAGACATGCATCTAAAATACACAAACTCAACCCCGGTCCTCTGGGTTTAATACTTTATACTATACATGCATCTAAAATACACAAACTCAACCCCAATCCTCTGGGTTTAATACTGTATACTATACATGCATATAAAATACATAAACTTAACCCCGGTCCTCTGGGTTTAATACTTTATACTATACATGCATCTAAAATACACAAACTCAACCCCAATCCTCTGGGTTTAATACTGTATACTATACATGCATATAAAATACATAAACTTAACCCCGGTCCTCTGGGTTTAATACTTTATACTATACATGCATATAAAATACACAAACTCAACCCCGGTCCTCTGGGTTTAATACTTTATACTAGACATGCATCTAAAATACACAAACTCAACCCCGGTCCTCTGGGTTTAATACTTTATACTATACATGCATCTAAAATACACAAACTCAACCCCAATCCTCTGGGTTTAATACTGTATACTATACATGCATATAAAATACATAAACTTAACCCCGGTCCTCTGGGTTTAATACTTTATACTATACATGCATATAAAATACACAAACTCAACCCCGGTCCTCTGGGTTTAATACTTTATACTAGACATGCATCTAAAATACACAAACTCAACCCCAATCCTCTGGGTTTAATACTGTATACTATACATGCATATAAAATACATAAACTTAACCCCGGTCCTCTGGGTTTAATACTTTATACTATACATGCATATAAAATACACAAACTCAACCCCGGTCCTCTGGGTTTAATACTTTATACTAGACATGCATCTAAAATACACAAACTCAACCCCGGTCCTCTGGGTTTAATACTTTATACTATACATGCATCTAAAATACACAAACTCAACCCCAATCCTCTGGGTTTAATACTGTATACTATACATGCATATAAAATACATAAACTTAACCCCGGTCCTCTGGGTTTAATACTTTATACTATACATGCATCTAAAATACACAAACTCAACCCCGGTCCTCTGGGTTTAATACTTTCTACTGTACATACATACAAAATGCACAATCTCAACTTTTTTTCACTGAGATTAATACTGTCTACATGTATAAAAATATCCTTCTAGTATACATAGAAATAAAATATAAAAACTCAACACATTTCCTCTGGGTTTAATACTTTTATATAAAAATGTGTGTGTGTGTGTGTGTGTGTGTGTGTGTAGGATCAGCCGTTTCAGCTCAGGCTTCCTCCGAAAGTATCAGTGAAGGATGGCAGAGTGGATCCTGAGTATGAACAGAAAAGAGTGAGTGTTATTACCTCTCCTCCGTGTGTCATAAGCTTGTTATAACCACTGTTTACTCTGATCGTGAAGTGTTAGTAGAAATCTCGTGTGTTTTTTATGAATTTTGTTTGGCCTCTGATCTGATCTCTGATGTTCCTCTGATGTTCCTCTGATGTTCCTCCAATGCTCCTCTGATGCTCCTCATGACTCCTTCTGCAGAGGCTGGACGAGGCGAACCGGTTTGAGTATTTGCTGCAGCAGACCGAGCTCTTCGCTCACTTTGTTAAGCCGGCGGGGGTGAAATCACCCACCTCTCCTCTACAGCTGAAGGCCGGCCGACCTCGCACCAGACCGGACGAGAGACAGAGCCTGCTGTCCGTAGCCGAGTGAGTTACACCAACAGAGAAAGACATTCATATAAATGTGGACTCATAGATGTGCGTGGTCAGTATTAGCTCGGCTGTTTGTGTTGCTGGCAACCTTAAGCTGCACACAAGCTTGGTACCCTGGTACGTCTGAATGAGTGTGTGTGTGTGTGTGTGTATTGTAAGTCAGTATTAAATATTGATTATTGATGGTTTGTGTGTCAGTAATCGACATCGGCGTACGGAGCAGGAGGAAGACGAGGAGCTTCTGTCGGAAAGCAGAAAAGCTGCTAATATTCTGGTCCGATTCGAGGAGTCGCCATCATGTAAGGTTCTCACACACACACACACACACACACACACACACACACACACACACACACACACACATAACTATTTTTTTTTATTATTTCTTACTTTTTTCTGCCTTGTTTAGTCATTTAAAATGCAAACAGAGAGACACACTATGCTATTATGTGATAACCACCCCCATGCAAGCGCCTCGACCAGCCAGCAGGGGGCGCATTTCCCACCGCATTAAATTTACATTTTCAGCAATTAGCGGACGCTTTTATCCCACGTGACTTACGAACCAGCGACTCTTCGATTACTAGTCCAGCACCTTAACCACTGCCAGGTGGCCACTTTTCCTCAAGCATGGCCCATCGTGTCTGTTGGACACCCGGCCAGGTTGATAGCACAGCCAAGATTTGAAATCCTGCATCGTCGTGCTATTTATCGATGGATTTTGGTTGTGTAGATGTGAAGAACGGAGCTCTGAGGGATTATCAGGTTAGAGGACTGAACTGGATGATTTCTCTCTATGAGAACGGCATCAACGGAATCCTGGCTGATGAAATGGTAACACACACACACACACACACACACACACTCACATCACACATGATTGTTATGGTATAGTGTGTGTGTGTGTGTGTGTGTGTGTGTATTGACGTGTGTTGTCGTGTATTTCAGGGTTTGGGTAAAACTCTGCAGACCATCGCGCTGCTGGGGTACCTGAAGCACTACCGGAACATTCCGGGCCCCCACATGGTGCTGGTACCCAAATCAACTCTGCACAACTGGATGAACGAGTTCAAGCGCTGGGTTCCTTCGCTCAAAGCCGTCTGCCTCATCGGAGACAAAAACGCCCGGGTTCGACTGTCCTTCATCTCACGAGGTTTCGATTTCCGATTCACCTGGGTTTGTTTTTATATATTTCTGTGCGTGTGTGTGTGTGTGTGTGTGTGTGTGTGTGTGTGTGTGTCGTAGGCGGCATTCATCCGCAACGTGATGATGCCGGGCGAGTGGGACGTGTGCGTGACGTCGTACGAGATGGTGATCCGGGAAAAGTCCGTCTTTAAGAAGTTTAACTGGAGGTACCTGGTCATCGACGAGGCTCATCGCATCAAAAACGAGAAGTCGAAGGTCAGAATGAAAACGTTTAATAATCCCAAAGTTTAACGTGTCTCAGAGGAAGCACGTGTCGGCCCCTCCTGGATGCTAGCAGCAGGTGAAATGTGATGTGTGTAGTAAACGCCTTCCTGATTCCGCCCCGCAGCTGTCGGAGATCGTTCGCGAGTTTAAGACGACGAATCGGCTCTTACTGACGGGAACGCCGTTACAGAACAACCTGCACGAGCTCTGGTCCCTGCTCAACTTCCTGCTGCCCGACGTCTTTAACTCCGCCTCCGTAAGTATCTCACCTACACACACACACACACACACACGTCAGTCTGATGCATCGTCAATCTAAAAAAATATTATTTTATTTTGCTCATATTTGTGGGTTTAGTTGACCTATTTAACCCTGCTGTGTGTGTGTGTGTGTGTGTGTGTGTGTCTGTCAGGACTTTGATTCGTGGTTCGACACTAACAACTGTCTGGGAGATCAGAAGCTGGTGGAGAGACTGCACATAGTAAATCACACACACACACACTATGAACACACACACACACTGTTTACACACACACACTGTCTACACACACACTGTTTACACACACACACACACTGTATAGACACACACACTGTATACATACACACACACACTGTGTATATATACAAATACACTGCATACACAAACTGTATAAACACACACACACTATGAACACACACACACACACACACTATAAATACACACACACTGCAATAACACACACACTATAAACATATACACACTTTGTATACTTACACACTGTGTACACACACTATAAATACACACACTGCAATAACACACACACACATACACTATGTATACACACACTATAAACATATTCACACTCTGTACACTTACACACTATGTATACACACACTATAAACACACACACTGCATAAACACACACACACTCTGAACACACACACACACACACTATAAATACACACACTGCAATAACACACACACTATAAACATATACACACTGTGTACACACACTATAAATACACACACTGCAATAACACACACACACATACACACTGTATACACACACTATAAACACACACACTGCATAAACACACACACACTCTGAACACACACACACACACTATAAATACACACACTGCAATAACACACACACACATACACACTGTATACACACACTATAAACACACACACTGCATAAACACACACACACTCTGAACACACACACACACACTATAAATACACACACACTGCAATAACACACACACTATAAACATATTCACACTCTGTACACTTACACACTATGTACACACACACTATAAACATATAGACACTCTGCATAAACACACACACACACACACACACACTGTATACATTATCAAATGATAGAAGTAGATAAAGTACGTGTGTGTGTCTGGAATCAAACGTCTCTATAGTTGTATAATTCCAGACAGGTTCGACGTTGTGGGGACGTTCTTCTCCGGTCGTAATGAGGACTGTTTTTTTCTAAGCCCTAACCACTGTGTGTTTGACCTCAGGTGCTGCGTCCGTTCCTGCTGCGTCGTATCAAACAGGACGTGGAGAAGAGTCTTCCTCCAAAGAAGGAAGTAAAGATCTACCTGGGACTGAGTAAAATGCAGAGGGAATGGTACGGTCCTAATCCGAAAATCACTTCCAGTCGTTTTTGGGAAAAGGGGGGTGGTCCTGATGTTTGGGTGTGTGTATATGTGTGTGTGTGTGTGTGTGCTGCAGGTACACACGTATCCTGATGAAGGACATCGACATCCTGAACTCGGCAGGTAAGATGGATAAGATGCGCCTGTTGAACATCCTGATGCAGCTGAGGAAGTGCTGTAATCACCCGTACCTGTTCGACGGAGCCGAGCCGGGCCCGCCCTACACCACCGACACCCACCTGGTCACCAACAGCGGCAAGATGCTCCTCCTGGACAAGCTGCTGCCCAAACTCCACGAGCAGGGTGTGTGTGTGTGTGTGTTCGGCTACAGATTCTGGGTTAATCCAGGAGACCAAAATCCAGTGTTGTTCTGAGGTGTGTGTGTGTGTGTGTGTGTGTGTGTAGATTCTCGCGTGCTGATTTTCAGTCAGATGACGCGTGTGTTGGACATTCTGGAGGACTACTGCATGTGGAGAGGATTCGAGTACTGCAGACTGGACGGAAACACACCACATGAAGACAGACAGGTAGTCTGATACTTCAGGCTGGAACAAAGTATGTGAACCCTTGACTTTAATAACTGACAGACCTCATTGGGGGATTTTGTCGGGTTTTTTCTTGAACCAGTGGGATTTCTTGATGGGACCTGGTTAATTTGCGCTGATTAAAAGCAAAACGTGAAACTAAATGAAGTCTAAATGATTTTTTGTGCGTTACAGGAAGCGATCGAGACGTTCAACGCTCCGAACAGCTCAAAGTTCATCTTCATGTTGAGCACCCGCGCGGGAGGACTGGGCATCAACCTGGCAACCGCCGACGTCGTCATACTGTACGACTCGGACTGGAACCCGCAGGTGGACCTGCAGGCCATGGTATGAGATCACGTGTGTGATGAGCTCCAGCTTTAGTAAGTTGAGCACAGGTGACGCTGCAGCACCTCCTCCTGCGTTTCTCCTCTTTTGTAGGATCGAGCGCACAGAATCGGCCAGAAGAAGCCGGTTCGAGTGTTCAGACTCATTACTGACAACACGGTGGAGGAGAGGATCGTGGAGAGAGCCGAGATGAAGCTACGCCTCGATTCTATAGTCATACAGCAAGGTTTGCTGCTTTGTTTGATTAATCATAAGTGCGTTCAGCCTTCCAGTTCATCCCAATGGTGTTGTGGGTTGTGGCTGTTGTGTCATACCTGTATATCTGTTAGCGATAGGTGTGGCTAAAACACCTGAACCTGATTATTAGGAGTGTCCAGATATGTTTGGCCAGTCGACTGGGTTAAAGTACCTTCCAAACAGCAAGGGGTGTCACATGCACCAGTCAATCCACAGTCCACATAAATGTCATGACCATTAGTGACCATTAGTGCTGTTGAGACACAGTATTGACAGTAATGTGGTGTAAACACCGCCCACAAACACGCCAGCAACTCATTAGTGTGTGTGTGTTTTTTTTAATGGAACCTGAATGTGAACACAGCCGTGTGTGTGTGTGTGTGTTTGTATCAGGTCGTCTGATCGAGCAGCAGAACAAGCTGGGGAAGGACGAGATGCTGCAGATGATCAGACACGGCGCGACGCACGTCTTCGCCTCTAAGGACAGTGAGCTGACCGACGAGGACATCGACTCCATCCTGCAGAGAGGAGCCAAAAAGGTTCTTCATCTTTAACTCTAATAAACCTCACAGTCACACAGAGGAGTGGAGTGTAACGACTGTACTACACAAAATACACAAACTACATGAACCTACACAAACCTTATAATCTACACACCTTACACAAACACTGAAACAGTACTGGTAACACTACAGCACACAACACTGTACACTACAGTACACTCAACACTGTTTGTACTCTAAGACCGCAGAGATGAAGGAGCGGATGCAGAAGCTTGGTGAAAGCTCTCTGAGAACCTTCACCATGGATACGGGCGCTACAGAGACCAGCCTGTACAAGTTTGAGGGTGAGGATTACCGAGAAAAACAGAAGGTGAGCAATTGTGTAGCCCCATCTAGTGTGCATTCTGTTAATATGCATAAAATGATTGCAAAAGTGAGAAACGTGACGGTGGTCGCATGACTGATAAATAAGCATGGGAACAGGTGTTCCTAATAAAGTGGCCGGTTTGTGTATACCTGATGGGCATCAACATGGCGAGCTATACTGGTGCCTGTGTGTGTGTGTGTGTGTTTGTTGTAGCTGAACATGATGGAGTGGATCGAGCCGCCGAAGCGAGAGAGGAAAGCAAACTACGCCGTGGACGCCTACTTCAGAGAGGCGCTCCGAGTCTCCGAACCCAGAGCTCCAAAAGTACACACACACACACACACACACAATGTTTCTGATACAAACCTGCATTTACTCAATGCTCTGTGTGTGTGTGTGTTTGCTCTTCAGGCTCCTCGACCCCCTAAGCAGCCCAACATTCAGGATTTCCAGTTTTTCCCACCACGTCTGTTCGAGCTGCTGGAGATGGAGATCCTGCACTACAGAAAGACCATCGGATACAAGGTATGAGCTTGCTCATGCTGGAACAGGAAAGGGCCTTCCCTAAACTGCTGAAACACATAATTTCCAAAAATTAGAAGGGGTATCGCAATACTTTTGTCTGTATAGTGTACGACCAGATATTTGCTGTGCCGTGTGTACATTTTCCATTTAGCAGAAATTCACTAAATCAACCTATTAAAGAAGTCTAACACTGCCACAAATTTCCCCTACGAGTCCATCTTGCCTTCATCTGTACGCGCGTAGGTCCCGAAGCCTTCCGACGTCCCGAACGCTGCTCAGGTGCAGAGAGAGGAACAGAGGAAGATCGATGAAGCAGAACCCCTCACGCCCGAGGAGAACGAGGAGAAAGAGAAGCTGCTCACACAGGTACTCACACACACTCCACCCGACATCTCAAAACAGCTCAGATTAGTAAACAAATCGGGTGATCGGTTGGCTCAGTGGTCTAAACGTGCTAGCACACCATCGCTGAGATCTGAGTTCGAATCTCAGCTGTGCCATAAATATGTAGACATGGTTTGCAGTCAGTAAAGAGGCCGGAGAGATTCCTCATCAGTGCTACAAGTGTGACCTCTGTTGGCCTGTTGAAGCACTGCACAGAGATGCTGAATAACGAAAGCCGTGCGTGACTCTACATACGCGATACTGATCCTTGTGGGAAGTGCTTGGCTATTGCACGCGTGTCGGAGGAGTTGTGTGTTAATTACAGCCCGCCTCAGTCAGGGTCGGGATCTAACAATACAGGAAAAATGCAGAAAAAGCCCTTTGTGTTCTTGCTCCTAGGGATTCACGAACTGGAACAAGCGCGACTTTAACCAGTTCATCAAAGCGAACGAGAAGTACGGCCGAGACGACATCGACAGCATCGCCCGCGAGGTGGAGGGTAAAACTCCCGAAGAGGTGATCGAGTATTCAGGTATTAAAAAATTTGCTTCTATATTCAAACATATAATATAGAGAAATATATGTGCATCCCTCAGTTGTGCATCTCTGATCATGTCACTGATGGTCTTGCTTGGTTCCGTGGGTGTGTAGCGGTGTTCTGGGAGCGCTGCAATGAGCTGCAGGACGTGGAGAGGATCATGGCTCAGATCGAAAGAGGAGAAGCTCGAATCCAGAGACGCATCAGCATCAAAAAAGCGCTGGACCTGAAGGTCAGACTCAAACAACTTTACTAGAACATCACCACCACAGCCTGTGTGTAAATGTCGATGTATTTCTGAGTGCCCACAGAGGAGGGGCGAGCCACGAGCCGCCTACAAGTTGTTGGGCGACCAAGACTCGTTGACATTAAACCCACAGAAGGTCTGCTGTGGATCAGATTGCAGATCAAGTGTTGTTCAGCGTCAAAAGCATATACAATTGGCAAACAGGCATCAAAACAGACTCTCTCAGAAGTTGAAGGACCTGCTGGTAACAGATACCACAGGACACCTTCTAATGTCTTGTGGAGTCTATGTCTTGGCGTCCCAATGGTCCTAATGTTTTGGCTCATTTATGTATATATTTTGATTATAGCATAAAGCATGTGCACTTTTCTTAACGACCAAAAGTATGTGGACACCTGACGAAGCTAGTCTGAAATCTACGACTAATGTATGTGTGTGTGTGTGTGTGTGTGTGTGTTTAGATAGCGCGCTATAAAGCTCCCTTCCACCAGCTGAGGATCCAGTACGGTACGAACAAAGGAAAGAACTACACCGAGGAGGAGGACCGTTTTTTGACCTGCATGCTGCACAAGGTAGGATTCGATAAGGAGAACGTGTACGAGGAACTGCGCCAGTGCGTGAGGAACACTCCACAGTTCCGCTTCGACTGGTTCATCAAGTCCAGAACCGCCATGGTAAGCATGTACAGCAGCATCACGCGGGTCGGTTTTGGTGCAGCAGGCTTTAACTCAAATACCAACCATCAGCTGCTCTGTGTGTGTTTGTGTAGGAGCTGCAGAGACGCTGTAACACTCTCATCTCTCTGATCGAGAAAGAAAACCTGGAGATCGAGGAGAAAGAAAAAGCTGAGAAAAAGAAAAGAACATCCAAAACAGACGCAGTAAATTGCCTGCTCTTTCTTTTAGTTTTATTGTGATTTAATAGTGTTTTTAGTGTTTAATAAAGACATATTTAATCACGTTTATTGTGTTTTTAATTCTTTTTTCTCATTTTTTTGCAGCGTAATAAGAGGAAAGCTGAAATGTTGTCAGACAGGAAGGACAAAAAAGCCAAAACCTGATTTTGTTGTTTAGAGATTTTATATTTCACTTCTTTCTTACCAAGCAGCTACACACCAAACTAATTCTGACTGTTCATCATCGTCATCAGCAAAAAAGAGAAGATATTATTATACAAAACAAATGTGTGTGTTTCTTTGTGCTTTATTGCGTTAGATGTTTTTGTTAGCTTTGCATTTTAACAGGTTAAAAAAAAAGAAATCGTTTTATGTTTTATAAAAAATTGTGCTTTGATGTTACTGATGTTTAATGATAAAAAAAGTCTTTTTGTTCTTGTTAAAGTCGCATGTGTACGTCTAGTTCTCTCTCAAATATCTAAACGTTCACTTGCGCACTTTTTTACTCTTGTATTCTGTAATTTTATTCTCGAAACTTTTTCTCAGACCAGAAAAGATTAGGATTATTTATGCAAGACAATCAATTCAATTCAAAAAGACAGATTTTAAAAGCCAGTATCACATTTATAACAACACAAAAGATTCAGCGAGAGCTACAATAGTAAAATTTACAATGTGATGTTTTAACAATGTGGCAGCTAGCGCAAGTTAATAGACACAACACCAATGTTTATTGTTTAATGTTTTATTGACAAAAAATAGCCCAAATGTGCTTTGTTAAGGCATAATTTTACTTATTATTAGCACATCTATCAGGAAAATGTGTATATCTAACAATGGATTTCAATTTTAATATTAATTATTATTCATTAGTGTTGGATTTAACTCATTTAGGCTCATTCATACTTTGAATTTACTGGTATCATAAACTAATCCGGATCTTTTCTGCACTGAGATGAGGTTTTTAATGTTAATGTACAAATTTAATACAAATTGTTCATCTTTGTATCTCCAAGTTTAGTGTTATTAAAAAAAGAGACCACAAGCATGTTGGTTAAACTTGTCTTGATTTCTATTAGTAATGATAAAAGTGTTGTTTTGATGAAATAAAAATAAAAAAGCAGCTATGAGCTCCAGGTCTCAGTGGCGCCACCGCTTTGGCTCGGCCCGGCCGACGCTTCTGGTCGTATCTTCAGGAGCGAAGGCCGGATGTAATGCCTCCTCCTGTCTGGTTAAGGCACTTGCACCGGTGCCAAAGATCAGAAATCTGGTTAGATATGTGAGCTGGTACATGAAGTGATGAGATATTTTAACGAGCTAATGTCTGTTTACTTTTGATGTGTGTTAGCATATTAATGTTAGCTCGAATCCACCAAACGGTCAAAGGTAAGTCCGGGTTTGGTTCCAGTACTAAATATGTGATTATCAGATGTGTTTGTGCTGCTTAGTTTTGGAATATTTGACAGATTAATATCTAAAACACAAGTCTTAATAGTTTTTGTTTAGTTTTGTGGCGGCTGTGTCGTTCACTCAGTTGAATTGCATCTGCAGTACCTGATTCAGACTCACGGTGGAGCTGTGGCCTCATGTTTCATTCATTCCTCTCAATCTGTTCATTTAGCTTCGTGTGCTAACAAACTAGCATAAATTACGACGTTTTATAAAGTGTGTAGACATTAAATGCACTTAAAGAGGAAAAACATTGTCTCTAATATTTCATTAATTTCACTCACATCTTTTGTTTAAGCGGCGAAATCAAAGACTTGTTTCGTGATCCATATTAGCAGTATCAAAATACAACTAAATAAAATAGAAATATTAGTCTCACTGATAAGCTGAAGTAGTAAGGTTTCCTATGATATGTCACTTAACCCTGTGCACCAAGCAGATGCAAAAAGTCCAACAAATTAGTCATGTAAACAAACAAGCTGCTCTGGCAGTTATTAAGGCATACATAGTAAGATTAGTAAATCTAAAAAGCAGTGTTATATAGTGCTAATATATGTACATAAACTATATGCCAAAAATATGTAGACTTAAGCTTAAGCTTGTTGTACTTCTGATTCCAAAGCTTTCAGCGCAAGATATAGGAGTGTGTCTGTGGGAATTTTAGCCCATTCAGTCGTAAGAGCATTTGTAATGGTAGACACCGGTGCTGAATAAGAAAGCCTGTTCCAATCAGAGTTCCAATTCATTACACAGATGTTAAACAGGATTAAGGTCAGGACCATGAGCTGGCAAGTGGAGTTCCTACACAACAAAGAACCAACGTTCATTTAATCAGTTTATATTTAAAAGGCAGAATAAAAAATAAAAATGCAAATTAAATAGAGAGGTTTAAGAGATGCAGCTCGCCTACGAAGAAACCTGAGAAATGTCTGAACAAGTCAAACAAATTTTTTATTTCGAGCAAGGTCAATGTTTGTTCCTTCACGTCCTCTCCATGTGTTCGTGAGGGACAGAGGTAATACGTCTGGAGTCACCGAGGTCACCTTAAATACAACACTTCAACTTTCTTATTACGGTCCGACTCGCTAAACTCAGAATCTAAAGCCTGAACTACAGCGGAACCTTAACCAAGGTCCACCTTTATTTTCTCTCAGGGTTATTTTCCTCCAGGAGTGAAGAAAAGGACAGACGTTCTGCAGCAAGGCTGACCAATCCGCCTGCAGGAATAATTTGTGCACACTTTACTTTTCCATCTCCTGCTGTTCGGATTCTCACTATAATAATGTTGACATGTCCAGTGATGCTCAGACCATTATTGGATTAAAGCCGTTAGCTGATAATTCAAGTGCACATGTGAGCTACAGGTTTCAGTCCCGTCCATTCATTCCGTCATTTTTAAGAAGCACTTCATACTGATTGGTTTGGGGTTTCTGCCAGACAGAAGAGGGCTGTTCGAAAAAAAGGTTTAAAATTACACCCACATAACCATAATCTCACAGAGATAGCAGTATGCCTACACAAACACACGTTCTAGAACCCATGTCTGTTTGAAAATGAATGAATTTCAGTAAATTGCGTCCCAAACTGAATCTTGTAAGTAAATGTTTCAGTAATAGGCTTACCTTTTGATTCAGTTCTTTAGATTTTGGTGGACCTGTTGCCTGGCATCATAAGAAAATGTTTATCTTAGCATACAAGGCTGAACATTCTACACTTTTCCAGTTATCTACTATCCAAAGATGGAAGCTTTAGCCCACGCAAGCCGGGTTTATTAAAAGTGTGTGTGTGAGTGGAAATGAGAGAAATGTAAGCACTGAATGGGCTTGGCAATGTTACTCTCTGTGGTGCACAAACACACACACACACACACACACACTCATTAGTAGGCAAATGGGCCAGTGTGACAAAACCTCAGTCTGATTCACTTTGTTGTTCACTCAAGTGGAAATCCAATCTCCTCCTGAATCTCACAGTTGGTAAAATGTGTGTGTGTGTGTGTGTGTGTGTGTGTGTGTGTCATGTCATATTGTTCTCTGCAGACAAGTGTTAATGTGTCCTCTGCAATGTCTGCATCTGGACTAACTGAGTGAGAGAGCTCGAGAAAGAAAGCAAGTGTGCACGGGAGCGAGAGCAAGTGAGAGAGCAGGAAAGTGCAAGCGCAAATGAGAGTGTGCAGAAAAGCAAGAGAATGAGAAAGCGATGGCAAAGGAGATAGCGAGCGAGAGCACGAGAACGAAGAAGAATGGAGAAATGCAAGAGAGAGCGAGAGCGAAGGTGAGAGATGACAAAAGCAGGTGAGTATAAAGGAGGTAAAAAATGGAGAATGCAGTAGAAGTGGAAGTGAAAGGAGAGAGAAAGAAAATGAACAAAAATAAAATGGATTATTCGAAAGCGAGAGGACGAGGGAGTGAAGAACAGGGGGAGTACGAGAGCGTGATGAAGGGAGGATGAGAGAGCAGGAGAAATGAAGCGAGAGAGAATTAAAATAGATGAAGAAGGGAATAAATGAAGGAAACGAGGAGAACGTCTATAGAGAGTGTGTACACACGCTGATGAGCCAGAACATTAGGACCACCAATTGAGACGTGGACTTTTTTCCGCTACAGAGCATCCTGATGCAGCGCCTCCATGTGATCCCGGTCTGGGTTCCGATGCCTGTGTGTCTTCTGGTATCGATATCAATGAGTCTTGGCCGCCCAACAACCAAGAATTTTTCTAGACTGATGAGACCGAGGTGGAGACGTTTGGTCCGTGATACGAATACCTTACACCAGCTGTGAAGCATGGTGGTGGGTGTGAAGATTCAAGCTTGCGGTCTCTGAGACAGAGATAAACTCGTAAGGACTTCAGTCCACATGCACAGCAGTAAACTGGCGTCTGAGCGGATTGGTGCCCCGCCCGGGGTGTTCCTGCCCGGGGTGTTCCTGCATCGCGCTGTATTTGTGTTCCCGTGCGCTCTCTCTCATTCTTTCTCGGTAAGACTTCAACACCGGTCCATATCGATTCAGAGGTTAGCTTGAGCTACCCCGTCAGATCGGTTACCACGGAGACACAAGCATCGAAGGAGGCTTCGGCTATCCCACAATTCCCTCTGCTCCTGTACATCTCTCTTTCTCCATCTCTGGACTATATTAAACACTATAAGGCAAAAGTATATGGACACCTGGATATAAGCCTCAAAACCTAGGGTCACATTTTAGGCATCTAAGATGGCGTTTTTGGAGTGCGTCTGTGGGAATCTGTGCCCACTGTGGTTGAAAGAGCGGCTATGAAGTCTGGCTTGTGAAAGGTTTTGGCCATTAGAATATATAAACCACACCCTGGTGCAGATAAATAGATGGTTGCCAAGTATTTAGGTTCCACCCCTCTATTCACTTCTGATGTTCCAGTTCTACCTGGACATGTGGTTTTGGAACCATGTCAGGCGTCCAACACACGTCCCATCATGACCAGTTTTGCAAGAGCCGAAACCAGCCGACACCCGTCACCTTCTGTTAGAGGCGATAATTTTGAAGCAGACGAGTCCCGAGGTCCTGGGTTTGGTCCTGACTTAGGTCACGAAGAAGTAAACGTGTGTGTAGCGGAAGCCTCCTTCATGTGCTGGATGCCCTCTGATAGACTGGCGCCCTGTCCTGGCTGTATAGCTGCTTTGCACTGAGACTCCAGGTGCACTGTGACCCTGACCAGGATGAAGGTTGCTTTCCTGTCTGATTCTTCTCAGATCTTCAGGACGCTGGAGATTCCAGATAGCTGTGTGTGTGTGTGTGTGTGTGTGTGGCTTTAGGGTGTGTATGAAGGTTATACATGCTGATGCAACTTATCTGTAATCACAGCTATCTATCTGTCTGTGTATGTATATACACTATATGGCCAAAAGTATGTGGACACCTGAGCATGAGCATGTTGGACATATTGTTCTACAAGTGTGTCTGTGGGAATGTGGATCCTCCAGTCACAGTTCACTCCAAAACCTTAAATTGTACCCAGTTTACCCAGTGTGCCCCCCATATTTGCATGCATAACAGCCTACGCTCTTCCGTAAAGCCTGTTAAGATTATGGAGTGCTGCTGTGGGAACTTGTGCCCAGACACTCAAGAGCAAAGAAAAGGCGTCCACATACTTTTGACGACGCGCTGTTGCTTTACGCCTTCGTGTCTCTTTAAAATCCGACCCTGACGTGTGAATCGCCTGCTGATCGCCATGGTAACGCAATCTTGGGCATCGTTGTTTACCGCTCTTTTTTCCCAGCATGCATTGAAAAACAGGCTCCTCGGCGACGGCGGCGGCGACGATGATGGACGTCTGTCATCGCTCGTCAGTTTCTGTGATGATCTGAGGATCCCTGAAGGGGGTGTGAGCATCTGGCCCTGCTGTTCCGATTCACCCCAAACACCCCCCCAGTCAGGGCTCACACACACACACACACACACACACACACACACACACACGAGCACCTACAGAGATTATAAAATGGGTGTTTTTGATTCCTGCTGTGTGGAACATGAGTGTGTGTGTGTGTGTGTGTGTGTTTATGCAACCCTAAGGCTACAGATGAAGACACACACTCGCTTTGATCTGTTTATTTCAAGACAAAACAAAAGAGCGTGTTTAGATTTTAACACCTGATCACATGACCTTAAGGAGAATCAAAGCAAGATTTTCTAACCGTGTCTGTGAGAATTTGTGCCCGCTCGATTAAAATGTTAAAACGTTTTGGGGGTCGGTCAGTGATGCTGATTCATCCGGTCGTGTCTGCACAGAAACACGGGTCCTACGTACCTGGGTTTGATTACTGACTCTGACAGACTTGTGTGTTTCCGGTACGTTCAGAAGGTGGATTGGCTGCTATAACCCAGGTTGTGCTGCCCGTGGCACTCTGTCCGGGAGGTATTTCTGAGATCTCGGTTTGCAGGAGCTGCTGCCTGTTAGTAATGTGTAATGGAAGAGTAGGAAACGCTGCCCGAGGGTCGGTGCCACGCTGGAGGGCATCAAGCCTCGGGCACTTCTGATGCCACCGCTGAGACCGGCAGCTGTTTTTCTTCTTTATCTTCTTCACGGTGGCTGAAGTTCAGGTGGTACTGGAGCTCGTTATGGGTGCTGATGGAGTCGCTGTGTGTCCTCCTGGCATCACCCATCACTGACTTGAACTGGGAACCATCAGGAGTAAACTGGTTCCATTATGAAACGATTTTGTTTGTTCGAGTCTAAAATTCAGTTCTGTTGTGAGATCTGGGTTCGAATGTCAGCGGTGCTATCAGCCAGCCGGGCGTCTGCACAGACATGAGTGGCTTTTATGGCATTTGGCTTCATCCAGACTTCATTATGACTGAATACTATGCAAGCAACTGAGGATTAAGGCCCTTCTCAAGGGCCCAACAGTAGCAACTTGGCAGTAGTGGGTATTGACCCATGGGTTACACCCATCGTGACCCTGACCAGGATAGACCAGGATAAATAACAATGAGCATAAACAGACCCAATAGTTTCGCTGGACTGTATCGAACATGAGCGACCACTCTGAGACGGTTTCTCACAATAGTTTGAAGTACGTCTGTGGGAATTTGTGCCCATTCAGAGCATTCAGAATATGACAGCGTTTGTACGGCTCGGCGCGGATCAATCAGTTGACGTTCCGGTTTGTTCCAGAGCTGGTGAGTGGGGCTGAGGTCAGGGTCTTTACGTCTTTACAGAGCTCGCTCATACTGGAACATAAAAGGTCCTTCCCTAAACTGTTGCTGCAGAGTTTAATCATTAGAAGGCTTTGGAATACTTTTGTCCATGATGTGTACGTGTTACTGAGGTTTTAATTCAGTCGTGCCAGCGCTGTTATTAATAGACGGACAAGTAGGAGGCGCTCTGACCCTGTAACTGTAAAAGTGGCGCCGTGGTGCCACCCTGAAAAGTCCCAGAATAACGAGACGCGAGAAAAATTTACAGAAAACGAGATGAAACGAGCAGCTCATCTGGAGTTCTTTTGATTAGGCCCGAGCTTCCAGACGAAGGTGGTAATGTAAGAACAGGACGACCTCGACACGCCCCCGTCAGGTCCAACCAGAACCGGAGGAGCGGGTATTCGTTATATTTGTTAGAGACGGGCTGATGGGAGGATGTTCGAGAGGTGGTGTGTGTGTGTGTGTGTGTGTGTGTGTGTGTGTGTGTGTGTGTGTGAGAGACGAAGGTAAATCTTTGATGTTCGGGACGTGATCGACTCCTCTTTGAGCAGGGCCGCGCCCGACACCCTCACACACGTCGGATAATCCTCAGAAAGTGTGTGTTGTTTGTGAGCGACTTTATTATGAATAAAAGATCAAAGCTCGTCCTACACGTTTCACATCGACGTCATTAATTATGCAGAACATTTTTCTTCGGTTTCCTGTTTCCTGTGTATCGATGCGAAAATGTGAAAAGTGCACGAAAAAAAACCTTCTGACTGGTAAATTGGGTATATCTGTCCGATTTGGACATACTCGGTTACAAATCCATGGTGGAGACGTTTCTGGACCTCTATCAGGGGCCCAACAGTGGCAACCTGGTGATGGTAGGGCTTGATTACAGTTAAGCTTCTGGTTACTAATCCACTACCCTAACCGCTGAGCCGCTGTTGATCTTATGAACCTCCGTCTTTAAAAATTAAACAGAATAAAAGCAACCGGTTGCTCTGTGGGTTCTTCTGCCAGTACAGCCTGAACTGGAACCACCCAGCTGGTCCTGATGGTTCCAGCGCTGGTTTTGGTAACTGGATCTTTGGTAATTAGATGATTAATTGTGGCCTCGTTAACAGAACGAGGTGCCCATCTTGGAACGGTTCTACACGGAGATCCGAGAGCTGAACAGTGTGTAGGAGATGTGAGGAACTTTGGCAAGACACCCAGGAGAGACTTACTGCTCAGTGGGGTGTGTGTGTGTGTGTGTGTGTGTGTGTGTGTGTGTGTGTGAAATGTCTCTCTGTTGGAAATTAAATAGCCCACTGTGCCGTTGTCTGTGCCTGTTTAGACATTTGGCCATCTTGAGTGTAACTAACACACACACACACACACACACACACACACACACACACTCACTGATGGAGGAAAGTTTTGTTTGTTCAAACTCTGATGAAGATAAACTTCGGCCATCTGTCAGTTCTGGACTGAATGAATCTCCAGTGTCTCATTCTGCTTCTTTATTTATCCAATCGTCCATCCATCATCCATCCATCATCCATCCATCCATCCATCATCCATTCAACCATCCATCCATCCATCCATCATCCATCCATCCATCATCCATCCATCCATCCATCATCCATCCATTCATCATCCATCCATCCATCATCCATCCATCCATCCATTCATCATCCATCCATCATCCATCCATCCATCATCCATCCATCCATCCATCATTCAACCATCCATCCATCATCCATCCATCCATCCATTCATCATCCATCCATCCATCATCCATCCATCCATCCATTCATCATCCATCCATCCATCATCCATCCATCCATCCATTCAACCAATCGTCCATCCATACATCATCCATCCATCCATCCATCATTCAACCATCCATCCATCCATTCAACCAATTGTCCATCCATCCATCCATCCATCATCCATCCATCCATCCATTCATCATCCATCCATCCATCCATCCATCCATTCAACCAATTGTCCATCCATCATCCATCCATCCATCCATCCATCATCCATCCATCCATCCATTCAACCAATCGTCCATCATCCATCCATCCATCCATCATTCAACCATCCATCCATTCAACCAATCGTCCATCCATCCATCATCCATCCATCCATCCATCCATCCATCATCCATCCATCCATCATCCATCCATCCATTCAACCAATCGTCCATCCATCCATCATCCATCCATCCATCATCCATCCATCCATTCAACTAATTGTCCATCCATCCATCCATGCTGGCTGATCAATGACGCTGCACAGAGACGGGGGATTGCTGTATGAACCCTGGTGCAGGTGAAAAGAAGCGGTTCTGTATACGTGTCGGAGTTACATGAGTTACGTATGGAGAACTGGATATGCACACCTTACAAACCTTAGGCTGACGTGAACCCTGAACCCACAGAAGTCGTTGGCGTTCCTGGATGTTGTTGATACCAGCGTCCAAGGCCGCAGGTGTTCCGATTCACGCGCGGTGGCGTCCACCTCAGATACGTGCTGGAGGAATAATGAAACACACAAAGTATGTGCACCCCGTCAACCGAGCTCCTTCTTCTTCTGCCGCTACGCTCGCTTTGTTTCCATGGTTACGACAGACCATCACGCAAACAGGTTTAGAAAGACAAAGGCGGCGGGAACGCGCTCGGGATTATTTACTTCGCGCGGCGCTCGCGGTGCACTCTCACGCTCACACGCTGTGTGTTGTGTTCGTCTGAGTGTGAAACACAGAACACACACCGCTTAATCCCTACTGTACCGCTTCTCATCCACTTCCCAAACTGTGGTGTGAGCGCCGGTGCTAGTGTGTGACCCGGTGCACCAGAGGACCCTGGAAATCACGTCAAGTTCCTGACGCATCACTGCATGTACTATATTTATTTTTCACGTACAGAGAGAACAGTTGCTATCAGGTGTCATAAATCCATCATATAAAGTCGGTGCGCGATACGGATTTTCATATGATCCTGTCTGGTGTAGGTGAAAAGAACTGGTGCTGCACAGAAACGGGGAATAATGTAGATCGGTGCGTGACTCTCCGTGCGCGATACGGATCTCCGTATGAACCCATCTGGTGCAGGTGAAAAGAATCGGTCCTACACAGAGACAGGGGGTAAAGGAGATATGTGCGTGACTCTCCGTGCACGATACGGATCTCCATATGAAAAGCACCGGGTTGATTTGAAGTGTGGATTGCGAGGCGAGCGAGGCCTTCTCGTTCCACAAAGGGGGCACAAATCCCCACAGACGAGCTCCAAAATCCCGTGTAAAGCCCTCCCTAAAGCCCTTAAGAACAGAGAGCGGTGCCGGCTGGTGTCTTCATTTTAATTGCTGTTTATTTATTTACGTTCCTTTCCAGCGCGTTTTTATGGTTTGCTACAGCTTTAATAAATTTAAGCATCATGTGACTGCAGATTGTGCTGGCACGTTCACACCCTCTGCTTCTTCTGCCACCCAGTTCAGCCAGTTAGTATCATAGACTGGTACTGATGGTACCACGAGCGTACACGTGTGTGTGTGTGTGTGTGTGTGTGTGTGTGTTGTTAGTGTTTATTGATGTACAGTGGGGTCTTCGGTGGTTCACTGCACCTCGTACAAGCAGACAACTTGTCCACCATCTGCTCCGTGTGTGTGTGTGTGTGTGTGTGTGTGTGGGAGTGTGTGTGTGGGAGTGTGTGTGTGTGTGTGTGTACGTAGAACGTGTAGCAGATTTTTCACGATGTTTACCTTGTTTAATATTTTATGGCTCCGTGTGATGCAACGTGTGTGTAAACACCAGCGCTCACGTCATGAGAGTAAATAACCCAGACCACACACGGCCAAAAGTATCCGGACGCCTGATTGTCGGGGTTAAAACAGAGCGACCTCCGTGTGAACGACAGAGAAGGCTTCTCACGATACTGTGGGAATTTGTGCTCGTTCAGTCAAAGAGTGACAGCGTTTGTATGTGTACGACTGGGCGCTGATCGATCAGTCGATGTTCCGCTTCATCCCAGAGCTGGTGAGTGGGGCTGAGCTCAGGGCTCGGTGCTGGACGCTGGAGCTTTTCTTCATGTCTCTATAGAGCTTTATAGAGTCACTCATACTGGAACAGGAGAGGTCCTTCCCTAAACTGTTCGTGCAACATTGTAAGCATGTGTTTTCCTTTATATAACTGATTTATTACACCTGTTAGTGACTGTTGTGGGATGTAGTAGCCTAGTGCTCAGGGTACTGGACTAGTAATCAAAAGGTCGCTGGTTCAAGCCCCACCACTGCCGGGTTGCCACTGTTGGGCCCTTGAGCAAGGCCCTTAACCCTCAATTGCTTAGACTATGTACCGTCACAGTACTGTACGTCGCTTTGGATAAAGGCGTCCGCTAAATGCTGTAAATGTAAATGTTCTGGCTGAAACGTATAAATTCAGTCATTAAAAGGGGCGTCCCAATACTTTTGACCTTATACTTTAATTCTCTTTAGTTCTGATTCTTTTCTGCACGATTCCGTCTGAACCGAGACGCTTTTTGTTTTCCTGTGAATTCCTGTCTGTGTTGTGTGTCAAGTGAAGGTGTTAAATCTGCACACACACACACGCACACACGCACACACGCACACACACGCACACACGCACACACACACACACACGCACACACACGCAGACGGCTGGGAGGTGTAGGAGTGCAGATCTTTCAACTGTCATTTCTCAGCGGGACTCGCTGTATCGAGCCTTCAGGCAACCGGCAGCACAAACAACTGTCCACACACACACACATACACACACACACACACACACACACACACACACGATCAGAACGTATATACATCAGGACCCGTTCAAACACGCCTTCGTGGCTCTCTGTCTTCATCAGCTGTAAAACTGTCATGCACCATCACGCCACGTTATCATGTTTTTTGGTTCCGTGTCACTTCTGATTCTTCGCTCTTTGATTTTCGGCTCTTGTCCCGGTTGCGTCACATAATCGCGGCGGATTTTTCAGCTGCGCCGCGTCTCCCGTGACACCACGTCTCGCACCGTCGCACTGGATTCGGATCTGGTGACTGGGAAGTCCGTTAGAGTTGCTAGAGTGAAGACGGTGCTGCAGTTACGACCTCTGCTGGCTGATCGAGGCGCTGCACAGAGACTGGGGATAATGGAGATCGGTGTGTGACTCTCCGTGCGTAATACGGATCTCCGTATGAACCCGTCTGGTGCAGGTGAAAAGAAGCGGACCTCCAGGAGTGGAGTGAATACAGTCGGGGAATTGGATATGACTAAATTGGGAGGAATCTTTAAATCCTTTACAGCCAGTCAGCAGCCTCCGCTCTTCTGGTAAGGCTTGCTGACCAATCGTGTGTCGGAGTGTGTCTGTGGAAATTTGTTACCTGATTAACTAAAATGAGCATGTGTGAGTTCAGGCACTGATGCTTCATAACCAGGCCTGGCTCACACCCAGCATTCCGATTCATCCTAAAGGTTCTGTATGAGGGTGATGTCACAATCCTTGTACACACACACACACACACACGGCTGCTTCGATATATCAATCGATCCGATACAAACTATATGGTTATACTGATAAACACTAATAACACACTCGCAGATTCTTCTGTAGAAAGCTGTACACTCTGTGTGTGTGTGTGTGTGTTTGTGTGTGTGTGTGTGTGTGTTTGTGTGTGTGTGTGTCCTTAAGGGGCCGATCGTTAATTCCTCTCCACCGCTAAAGCAGAAATAAGCTAATCCAAACTCATGAGATCCAGACAATTAGCTCTCTCAACACTCGCTCAACCACACTGTACAGAGAGAGAGAGAGAGAGCTACACTAGTGTGTGTGAGTGTGTGTGTGTGTGTGCAGGTGTATTTAAGGATCACTGATATTAAGACATTAGGTGTAACAGAATGAACCCCCATCACCCCCCTCACTAAATCCACCTTAATTACCACAGCGGCTCCGTCTCAAACCCAGCGAGCTGCCTCAGCAGAGCGGCTGATTATTGAGACGCTCCAGTTGGACGGCGATGATGTCATTGTGTCTCCGCCCATGGCTGCGGTTTTAGCTTACTAAGCTAACTGAGTTTTTTGTGAGAAAGGTAATGGGGACACGCTGGAGACACAACGGATCACACAAATCACAGTGGAGACAAGCTGGACACACACTTGAGACACACCGGATACACTTCAGAGACACACTGGAGACACAACAGAGACACACTGGAGAACAATAGATACACCCCGGAGACATGCCGGAGACACAACAAAGACACACCGGAGACATATTGGAGACACGTCAGGGATACAGTGGAGACACAACAGAGACACGCTGGCGATACACCGGAAACACAGCGGTGACACAACAGAGACACAACAAAGACATGCTGGAGACACGGCAGAGACGCAGTGGAGACACAGTGCAGACACGCCGAACAGACGCTGGAGACACTTCGAAAACATGCCGAAGACATGTCAGAGACACGGCAGGAACACAGTGGAGACACGCCGGAGACACAACAGAGACATTTCTGAGATACACAACAGAGACACACCAAAGACACAACAGAGATATACCAGAGAGACGCTGGAGACACAACAGAGACACAAAAGAGATATACCAGAGAGACGCTGGAGACTCAACAGAGACACAAAAGAGATAGACCAGAGAGACGCTGGAGACACAACAGAGACACAAAAGAGATAGACCAGAGAGACGCTGGAGACTTAACAGAGACACAAAAGAGATAGACCAGAGAGACGCTGGAGACACAACAGAGACACAAAAGAGATATACCAGAGAGACGCTGGAGACTCAACAGAGACACAAAAGAGATAGACCAGAGAGACGCTGGAGACACAACAGAGACACAAAAGAGATATACCAGAGAGACGCTGGAGACTCAACAGAGACACAAAAGAGATAGACCAGAGAGACGCTGGAGACATGGTGGAGACATGCCGGAGACACTTCTGAAACACACCGGAGACACACCGGATATGCGGCACATCTGGCGCTATCGGCCGTGAGCTGAATTTTTATACTCAGGTTCTAAACAGCGACTGTTCCACAGAGCCGCATCTAATTACTGCCTGTAACATCAAAACTGCTGCGGTGTGATGGAACCAAGAGACGGAACCACCATACCGAGCAGGACACACACACTCACACACTCACACACACACACACTCACACACTTACACACTCTCACTCACTTATTCACAACAGAAACCTGCAGAATGAGAGAGTGAGAGAGGGTAACGGCGAGAGAGGGTCACTCACTATTGAAATAAATTGTTGAATATTTTAGATACGATATATAAAATCATAAATAATAAATACTGAGGAAACCTGAGCGACTCGCTGAGACGTTGAGACGAAGCGTCGGACTCTCCCGTGTGTTCCCACGCTGCACGGACGAACCGAGAGAGAGAAAGAAACGAGACGAACGAACGCAAGTGGAGCAGAGAAAACCAGGAGGAACGGTTCTCTGTACAGTTCAGCGCTCGGCTCGTCCGCCCCGGGGATTCCTAATGGGCAAGAAAGAGGTTTTACTCTGCGTCATCATGGAAATGGAAACGCAGATCACAACGGGGAACCGGCAACATCCCACCCACCCCACCTCGCCTCTCAGAACGTACCCGCTGGTATGTGATGCCCACTGAGCGTCCAGTTTCAAGCGTAAGTTACGAGACTTTTTTAAAGTAACGGTGGAACAGAGTCGAGAAAGATCCGGTTACAGACAGAACCGAACCAGCCGGAGAGAGAATGAGGAGAAGAACGAGCTGTGAGTGTGAGACGGAGCGCTCTTTTAATCCTGAAGGTCATTATGAGAACGGAGTGGGAATAAAAGTGGTCAGGAATTAAAGAAACAAAGCGTGAAGGTCAAGAGGTGAAACTGAGAAAGAAAAAAAAAAAAAACTTTTATTATTAAATAAATTTGGGTCTAGAGTCTGGTTGAAGTGCTGACACAAGCGGTGGAAGAATACGGAGGGAGTCACGAGGTCCACCGTTTGTGATGGGACAGAGGAAGCCCGTGCTAGCCAGCGTCCAGCCAGCAAGGGCATCAAACAGCAGGCAGAGGTCAGCAGAGGGCACAAAGACATTAGGTGCATCCAAAATTAGGAGTCACGGCGTATTTACAGGTTCTTTAGACAGTGAGGCTCTGCTAATGGGTGAATAGACTTTTTGGGTGGGTGGCTGGTCTCTTCAGAGGTCCCGACAGACTCTGTGAATGAGTGGTTAGTCTCATCAGAGGTTCAGAGAGACTTTTTGGATAAGTGGTTAGTCCCTTCAGAGGTATCAGATGTCCCATTTGGCTTTTGGAAGAGTGGCTGTTTTTTTCCAAAATCTTTCAATGGGTGGTTTGTGTCTTTAAAGGTTCCAAGAAACTTTTTGGATTGGTAGTTAGTCTCTTTAGAAGTCCAAATAGTCTTTGGGTGGGTGGATAATCTTCTCAGGGTTCCCATTAGGCTTTTTGAATTGGTGGCTGGTCTCTTCAGAGGTCCTGATTGACTTTGGATGGGAGGCTTAAATCTTCAGATGTCCTAATAGTCTTTTTGGATTGATGGCTGGTCTCTTAAGAGGTCTTTGTAGTCTTTGGACAGGTGTCTAGTGACCTCAAAGGTTCTCTTTGGCTTTTGGACTGGTTACTGGTCTCTTCGGAGGTCCTGATAGTCTTTGGATGGTTGGCTGGTCTCTTTAGAGATCCTGATAGTCTTTTAATGTGTAGTTTGTCTCTTTGGAGGTCCTGATAGACTCTTTAGATGGGTGGCTGGTCTCTTCAGACATCCTGATAGTCTTTGGATGGGTGGTTAGTCTCCTCAGATGTCCCATTTGGCTTTTGGATGGGTGGCTGGTCTTTCCAAAGGTCCAGATAGACTCTATGGATTGGTAGCTAGTCCCTTCAGAGGTTCCGATAGACTTTGGAAGAGTGGATAGTCAGAGGTCTTTATAGTCTTTGGACGGGTGGCTGGTCTCTTCAGAGGTATCAGAAGGCTTTTTTATGGCTGGCTGGTCCAATTGAAGAAGCAAACACCACTGACGGTCAGATCTGCTCCTCCTTTGGTATTTTGAGCTTTTTAGATGGTCAGTTAGGCTCCTCTGATGTGCAGGCAGGTCCGACTCACTGGAATTGTTCAGCTTTGCAGTGATTGGTCAGTAAACGTGTATAAATGATGTAAGTCCCTCGTAAACATCCCTGCTGCAGCCGGATCGTTGAGCTGACAGGCGGAGGAGTTTCCTCAGCGTTTGGTAAACGGAGGTTTTCGTGTTTTCGGCGAGTTTTCCGCTCGATTCTCCTCTCACACGACGACTCGGATGAACGCCGCGATTTCTTTTTATCAGCATTTTAAAGCAAAGCGAGGATGAAAGAAGCAGCAGGAGAGAGAAGAGCTGAGAAAGAGTTTAATGGGATATTCGGTTCAATCTCTCGCACCATCTCGCCGTCGTCGACTCACGCAGAAATTGAAATGTCATCTCAAGCTGGGCTGATAAGAGAGAACGTCTTTATTCATCAGCGCTTCCGCCGCAAGGAAGAAACAGATGCGCGCAAAAAAATTCGTAAATTACGCCATAATAATCCCACCCTAATAACCCCACCTTAATAACCCCACCCTAATAACCCCACCTTAATAACCCCACCCTAAGAACCCCACCTTAATAATCCCACCCTAATAATCCCACCCTAATAATCCCACCCTAATAACCCCACCTTAAGAACCCCACCTTAATAATCCCACCCTAATAATCCTGCCACAATAACCCCGCCCTAATAACCCCACCATAATAATCCCACCATAATAATCCCGCCCTAATAATCCTGCCATAATAATCCCACTATAATAATCCTGCCATTATAATCCCACCATAATAACCCCGCCATAATAATCCCACCATAATAATCCCGCCATTATAATCCTGAAATAATGGATGGATGATCAGAAGAACTGATGCATTGATGGATGGATGAACAGGGTGTGTTGGCCCTACGTCCAGTGTTTCCAGCTGGAGTCAGAAGCACTGCAACCCTGACCAGTAATGAATGAATGAATGAATTTTTGCGTATGTGAACATGACCGGAGCTTTAATGATGATGGAACCTCCAGATTTATACAGCCGAGAAGCTCTGAGAGTCAAAAGAGCTCAAACACTCCTGATTAAGTGTAACAATGGAAATAACACACACACACACACACACACACACACACACACACACACACACACACACACACACAAATACAGAGTGTGTGTGAAGGTCAATGTTTTTTCAGCGGCTCTGACCTCATGTGGACCAGGCAGGAGAAATCAATCTCCAAGACAATGAGCATGAAAAATGGATTTCAGGTATGAAAGCATGAGTGTGTGTGTGTGTGTGTGTGTGTGTGTGTGAGTGTGTGTGTGTGTGTGTGTGTGTGTGTGTGAGTGTGTGTGTGATCCCGCCGCCGACTCTTCCGGAAGCTTCCATTCACTGGGCCGAGGAGGAAGGTGAAGACGAGTGAATATAAATGGCGGCATTAATACACATTCACATGCTAATCTGAGCCGACGCCCGTTTAAGCAAATATCACAGGGACGCGCGCTGACCCAGGAAGTGACATCAGCACCAGCGGGACTTTTGTTCGTGCCCATTACGGGGTCGGGGTGCCAGGCAGGGTGGCAGGCGGCTGGCAGACGAGACGCTATTAGCACTTCTGCACTCATTAGTGATTTTTATTCATCATTAAACCGTCAGAGAGAGAACAGAACACGCCCGGTCCTCCTGGTCAGGGTCTCAGTGCTCCTGGCACCACCTGTGAATAGACCAGGTGTACACCAGGAACACCAATCATCACAGGACACTTACTCACTCACACATCGTACACACACACACACACACACACACACACACTCATCCTACACACACACACACACTCACACACTCATCCTACACACACACACACACACTCATCCTACACACACACACACACACATCCTACACACACACACACTCATCCTACATACACACACACACACTCATCCTACATACACACACACACACTCATCCTACACACACACACACACACACTCACACACTCACACACTCATCCTACACACACACACACACACACTCATCCTACACACACACACACACTCATCCTACATACACACACACACTCATCCTACATACACACACACACACACACTCATCCTACATACACACACACACACACTCATCCTACACACACACACACACACTCATCCTACATACACACACACACACACACACTCACACACTCATCCTACACACACTCACACACTCATCCTACACACACACACACACACACTCATCCTACATACACACACACTCATCCTACATACACACACACACACACACTCATCCTACATACACACACACACTCATCCTACATACACACACACACACACTCATCCTACACACACACACACACACACTCATCCTACATACACACACACTCATCCTACACACACACACACACACACACTCATCCTACACACACACACACACACACTCATCCTACACGCACACACACACACTCATCCTACATACACACACACACTCATCCTACATACACACACATACACTCATCCTACATACACACACACACTCATCCTACATACACACACACACACACACACTCATCCTACACACACACACACTCATCCTACACACACACACACACACACACACACACTCATCCTACACACACACACTCATTCTACACACTAGTACCACTCCCCCTCTCTGACACACACACTCATGCTGAGTCACTCTCTCTCACACACACACACACACACACATACACACTCATCCTACACACACACACACACACTCATCCTACACACACACACACTCATTCTACACACACACACTCATTCTACACACACACACACTCACACACTCATCCTACACACACACACACACACACACACACACACTCATTCTACACACACACTCACACACATCCTACACACACACACACACACACACACACTCATTCTACACACACACACACACACTCACACACTCATCCTACACACACACACACTCATCCTACACACACACACACACTCATTCTACACACACACACACACACACACTCATCCTACATACACACACACACACACTCATTCTACACACACACACACACACTCATCCTACATACACACACACACACACTCATACTACACACTAGTACCACTCCCCCTCTCTCAGACACACACACTCATGCTGAGTCACTCTCTCTTACACACACACACCGGGTGGTAAAGAGGTTATGAATGATTCATTAATTGGTTTAGAATGAAATACGGCAGTAATTTGTGTCTTCCCGTATCACCCCGATGGGCCGACGTGCCAGAACTCAGAGTCTCGTTCCTCCTTCTGTAACTCAGAGCAGGAGAAGTTCGTATCGCTCAACGGAGCCAGGGTAAGAAGCCTGTGAACCTCAGACTGGCACAGGTATGAAGTTGTAGACCTCAGGGTGGCAGGAGTAGGAACTTGTGGACCTCAGGATGGCACAAGTAGGAGCTTGAAGATCTCAGGCTGAAAAGAGTGAGGATGTAGGAACTTTTAGACCTCAGGGTGGAGGAGTATGAATTTGTAGACCTCAAAGTGGCAGGAGTGGGACAAGTTGGAGTTTATAGACCTTATCATAGAGGATGTAGGAGCTTGTAGACCTCACGGTGGAGGATGTAGGAACCTTAAGGTGGAAGATGTAAGAGTTTGTAGACCTCAGTATGGCAGAAGTAGGAGCTTGTAGATGTCAAGGTCAAGGATGTAGGAGCTTAAAGACTCTCTGTAGACCCTAGACAGAGAGAGGAACGTGCTAGAGGAGGAAAGTAGCAGGAGTAACAGGTTGGATATTAAAGCATGGTTGGAGGAACATCTTGTATGTTCCAGGGTCGGGCGTCCGGATACTTCTGGGTCGATCCCTCAGACGTTTGCTGGAATAAATAAGAGAACTAATGAAACGGACGCTAATGAGAATGTGCGAGATGTTTCTACAGAATGAACTCTGAGAGGAACGAGACTTTCGGAAGCCGGCGTGACCTTGAAGGTGGAGGAGAAGGAATTTACCGCTTCAGAAGATTTTAGTGTCTCATTCACATTAAGATCATAAAGGAGGCTTCAGATTCTGGATTTTAATGTTATTATAGTAATAGAGTGTGTGTGTGAGAGTGAGTGTGTGTGTGTGTGTGTGTGTGTGTGAGAGTGAGAGTGTGTGTGTGTGTGAGAGTGAGAGTGTGTGTGTGTGTGTGAGTGAGTGAGAGAGAGAAAGAGAATGCCGTGCGAGAGGCTGACGGAGTGAGAGAGACGTGAAGAACGATTCTCTCCACCATAAACTTTTCTTCTAATCATCGGCTTCAGTGGCTTCGAAAATTCGGGGCTTCATTTGTGTTGCAGCCGAGCGTGATGTCATCGCAACGCTAACGAGGGGAAGAACAACCTTCTCACACACACACACACACACACACACACTCTCACACACACACACTCACACACACACACACACACTCTCACACACACACACTCACACACACACACTCACACACACGGTTTCGTTTCTCTGGACACAAACACACGGAGTCGTACAGGAATCCGCGACATGTCTTCCAGTTCAGCGAGGTCCAGTCATGATGTGCTTTACACCGCTCTAGTCCAAGGTTTTTCACACGCTGGGTCAGGAACCCATGAGCCCAAAAATTGGGTCGCTGAGAAAAATATAATACTTAAATCAACAAATTTTACAGGCACAAACACAAAATAAACTTGCACACTAACGCCCCCTTGTGGAGTATTTACATTACACCTTGTAAACCACAATAGGACCAGATCTTTGTGTTGCCTGGGTTGCGGTAAAAATGTGGGGCGCTTAAAAAAATGGCTGATGTTGCTTCTGAATGTTTAAAACGTGTCCACCTGCAGTAAAGATCAGCAGGAGGGATGATTTACAGAATCATGCCCTTCTGCTGTACCATCCATGGCCAGCAGAGGGGGCATGGAGGCGCAGATGACCGGCGTGCTGGTTTCTCGCCTTTTATTCTGAACCCGTGATCTTGGGTTTGATCCGTTCCGGTTTTCCACCAGCGCAGATGCCGACTTTCTTTATCTTTCTATATGGAACTCGGACGAAGTCGCAACCCTACAGAACTGCCCCGGACAGGCGGGTTGTTGCCTGTTATTGCCGCCCCGGGTGTGTCTTCTTTTTTTCCGAGAACTTATCGAGCCTTATTTTCACATTCTGCCTCCCAGAGACACACAGAAGGTGAAATAATTATGCCAAGGTCTTGTGAGGTGTTTACCTAGGACGCCAGGCGGGCCGTGACCCTGACCAGGACGAGAGCGTGTTCAGGACTCCAGTACGGCGTGGGTATCAGATGCGACTTCTGTGACCGAACGGCGCACGTATGGATTTTTTCCTTCACCAGACAGACTCTGATAATCCGGAGGCACTGATCATCCCGGAAACGCCGGAGCTGATCGATGCCGATCGATGCCGGCGGCCGCGCCGAGGTCCCCGAGTGCCAGGAGTCTGGTTACAGCTTTTAATTAGCGTCACGCTAAACATCAGAATGGTTAGCGCTGACCGGCGGTCCTGCTGGACGGTTTGGAGTAGCCAATTCAAGTAGCCAATCCACCTTCTGCATGTTTAGGGAGTGCACCACCCATAATACCAGCATGGGCAGAAATCTGGAAGTCTTGTGTGAAGTTTCTCTAAGAGATTTATGATGTGCGCTTGTCCATCATGTTTGTAAATAATTTCAACCAAAAACATGTTAAGAACACGATAAAGCACCAGCGCATCAACAAACGGACAAACAGACGCCTGGAATCGCTTGTGAACGCCGCCTCTTTCTTTCTAACGTATTTGGTATTTCTACGTCGTACAAGAGCAGATTTTTACGAGGCGCTAAAACACCGCGCCCGCCAACGCCTAATCACTTTATCCAGCTATTAGGCGGCTGTTAGCATGACCACGCTGGTTTATGTTTACCGTTAACCACATGAGCGTTTCTCACTCCGGTCACCCAGCGTCTCTGTCGTCGTGTCTGCATTAGCGCCGCTCGTGTTTCTCGTGATGCGTCTTCGTTCATTATTAATGCACGGCTCCCAGTGCACCCATCCGCGCCCGGAAAACCCAGTCGGAATAATTGAGTTCTGCTCGCTACGTGTCCAAATATGTTCTGGACCGGACGAACAAGCGGCATCGGGGTGGATTTATCGACCCCGCCGCTACAGGGGGTCAAAAGTCTGAGACAGCGGGGGAAAATGTTTCCTGAATTTAATCAGCAGCAGAAGAATTCAAGTAAACGATCTACTGAAACCAGTTTGAGTCTTGGCTGCCCAACAACCCGTCGGCGGTTGGTGCCTCGTCCTCCTCGGACCCACAAATCTAATACATCCCTCAGCCTATCCACCCTATTCCACACATTTGGGATGAACTGGAATGCCAACATCTGTGCCCGACCTCAATAACATTCAGACGCAAGTGAATCCAGTTAAAAGGTAAATCCCAGCAGTCCTGTTCCAAAATTTCTTGGGAAAACTTCACACACGACTCGAGGCTCCCAGATTTGGGTGGTGCACTGCAGTAGGCATCAGTGCACTGGGTTTGTTTTGTATTTTCTGTGCTTGGGTGCTTTGGTTTGCTCCCTTCTGCTGGGACCTGCAGAAGGTGGATTGGCTGCTTGAAGTGACTAAATGGGGAGATTTCCGGGTGGTGTCGGACCCACCGCGACTCCGGGTGTCCGAATACTTTTGGCCTGGCGTTGTGTTTTTAAGTCTATGGTATCGACGCGAGGGGAAGTGGCCGCGCCGTCACCGCGTCTTTTACAATCTGCAAATCTGTCGATATGTTATTGTACGGCTTTACCCACAATTCATTGCAGCTCAAAAGCCCATTCAGTTGGCAGAGATCACAAAAGCTGTGGCCTGCTGGGACGACTTAGCCCGTCTATTACACTGCCAACCGTCTAAACGATCTTTATCGAACCCGGTACACACACATTCACACACACTCACACACACACACACACACACACACACACACACACACACACACACACACACACACACACACACACACACACACACACACACTCTCTTATCAGCACGTCTTTATGGCTTTGAAAAGAAAAGCCAGTGTGTGTTTGGAAGCCTGAAGTGTTTAACCGCTGGTGGAGCAACAATACGATGGTGTGGCACATCTACCTGGGTCTTGTGGTCCTGGGTTCGATTCTCACATGCGTTTTTTTCCGCCCTCCTGAAGGTCTACAAGTGGAACTCATGCCGTACTAAGATCTACCTCGGTTCCTCTGAAGTCCACAAGCTCCTGCAGCAGATACCCAGAGACCCAGAAGGTTCCGTCCACCCTGTGGTCCCTGAGCTCCTACAGCAGAGGTCCGAACATCACAGAGTAAAGAGGAGTTCCTAAATAATCCGATATAACGATCTCTCATGGTTCCCACTGCTGCTGGAGGAGGATTTTGGTTCCTGCTGATTGTGGTTCCTGTGGGAACTGTCCTCCTAAACTTCAACTGCTGAGATGTTCAACATGACTGAGCAATAAGAAGCGGTTACTGAGTTCTGCTGCTGCTGTGAGACGATCTGTGTACACAAACAGAACAATCTTCTCTTATCTTCTGTTCTGTTCTGTTCTGTTCTGTTCCACTTTGTTCTGTTTTATTCTGTTCTGTTATCCGCTGTTCTGTTCAGTTCTATTCTAATTTATTATGTTCTATGGTTTATTATGTTCTATTATTGTTCATTATGTTTCTCTGTTCTCTTCTTTTCCTTTCTGTTCTGTTATTGTTCTTTATGTTCTTCTGTTCTTTTTGGTTTTGTTCTGTTCTGTTCTATTATTTTCTTTTATTGTTCTTTATGTTTCTTTGTTCTATTCTATTCTATTATGTTCTGTTCTGTTGTATTTTGTACAGTTCTGTTCTGTTCTGCTCTTTTATGTTCTGTTGTGCTCTGTTTAGTTTAGTTTTGTTTCATTTGGTTGTATTTTGTTCCATTCCCTTTTGTTCTGTTCTATTCTTTTCAGTTCTATTCCATCCTAATCAGTTCTACTCAGTTCCATTTAATTATATTATATTCTGTTCTGTTCTATTCAGTTTTACTCAGTTCTATTTCATTATTTCCAGTTCTGTTATGTTCTGTTCTTTATGTTCTTTCTGTTCTTTTTAGTTTTGGTGTTTTCATATTCTGTGTTTATATGTTGTGTTTTTATTATATTTCAGTTTCTTGTATTAAATTGGGTTCGATTTCATTCTGTTTTATTTCTATATGTTCGGTTCTATTTTTTTTTTTCATGCTTTATTTGATCTTATTTTTATTATTTAAATTGCTTGTATTTGATTCTGTTATTCTCTTGTATTTTATATCTTTTATTCTCTCTGCATTAGTTTATAGTGTTAGGATGTTAGTTTATTTTGTTCTGTGGTGTTTTGTTGGAGTTATTTTACCTGTAATATTGAGTTCTGTTCTGTCATCAACTCTGTGATTTTCTACCGTTTTCTCCTATTTTGTTTTAGTGTTTGCTGTTGTAATCTTTTATTGTTCTCTTATATTGTTTTATTTTCTATTGTTTTGTCTCTTTTCTGTTATTTAAAGTTTCTATATACATATATATTTATATTTATATTTTATATTTTATTTTGGTGCTTGAACGTAAAGTATCCTGAGGCAAATCGCTTCATCTGCGCGCATGCGCATCTTCTCTTGCAGCATCCAGTCGGTTGCCAGATTGTGATTAAAACAACGCATAGGGGCTTTTGTTGAGTCATATCTGGCTGGAAAGATGATAAAAGATGGGTAAAATACACACACACCCACCCACCTACCCACACACACACACACACACACACACACACAGTCTGATTCTGTCCATTGAAGCAGATTTCCAGCAGGTGGATTTGATCTGTTCATCAGAAGCTCTAAATTCATTCATTTATTGGTAGTGCTTCAGAAAACCGTTCTCACTCGTGTGTGTATACAGTGATTTTAGAGAGAAGTCCATGATTATTTCAGCCAGGCGATGCCAAAACTCATTCTGTACACACTGTAGATACAGAGAGTGTGTGCAAATGCATCATGAAGAGGAGAATCAGACGATGGCGAGGACTGACTGTTGAGCAGCTGAAGTCTCGTATCGAGCCGAAACTGCAATGATTAGTGTCCTCAGTTCCCAAAGCTTTAAAAAGTCTCATTAATAGGAACGTTGATGGAACACAGGGGGAAACACAGGGGGGAACACAGGGGGAAACACAGGGGGAACACGCCCCGTCCCAAATTTTCTGGAGCAAGTTGGTGAGTCAGTATTTTTAAATCCTAAACGATGCTGTCCTGCATCTTAAATATTTAAACAGATCAAATAAGCTTGTGGATTGCAGTGTGTCTGCGTGTCAATCCAAATGAAAGTGGGCGTTTGAGAGCCTGGAACAGAAGATCAGGCTCTAGATCAGGTGCCAGGGTTGCCAGGTTTCCGAGCCATGATATTTATTTATTTATTTAATTTAGTATATTTGTATAATTATTAGTAGAAAATGAATGTATAGGTTTGAGGTGGGTAGGGGTGATGGATTGCTGTGCAACCTGAGCACCATGCTTGTATTTGTATTGTTTGCTGTGATGCTGGTACTAAAAACCTAGATTAGAGGTTTGACATGTTCTCCACATGTCTGTGTGTGGTTTTCCAGGTACCTTAGCTTCCTTCAGTCCGCAAAAGACTGGACTGTCTGCTCTCATTTGCCTGTAGATGTAAATGAGAGAGTAAATAGGTGAGGCGATAGATTTGGCAACCTGCCCAGGGTGGCACCGCTGCCTTTGCGCTCAGGGATTCTGAGAGGTCCCGGACCCACTGCGAACCTGATCAGTGGTGATTTGGGACGCGTGTATATCCACAGTTCCACCGGGATGAGCGTTCAGGTCTGTGTGATTTGCGTGCGCTCACATGATGGTGAAGAGAAGCTCCTCCTTTGAGGAGGGTTTTATACTGTAATCGAAGCTGCAAGTGGGTTTGCGCGATCTGGCAACCCGGCACATACAAGTGCTCGCACACACTGACATACGCGCGCACACACAGATCAGCTCTGGCGCGCTCGTGCGTGCACGGGTCCCCGGTAACCGAGCCTCGCGCCTCTGCAGCCGCACCGGAGCCCGCCTGTCTCGCGCCTGTTTGAAGGATAAAGCGCGAGCTTGACTGAGAGATATTAAAGCACCGCGCGCGCGCCGGACATGCGAGCCGCCTCCCTTTCATCGCCGCTGCGCGTGACGCCGCCGCCGCTGCGCGCGTGCATCAGAGAAGGTAAGCGCGAGATGCTCGATTCTCGGTTATTACCTACGCGCGCGCGCTCACCTGCGGGTGTTTATTTAATGTCAGTGGAGGGGATGTGCGCGAGGACTGCGGGGCTGCGGGGCTGCGGGGCTGGGTGTAAAAATGTGATGGGGTTCGGTACCGGGTACCGGGGGGGAGAGGCTCGCGGTGTATCTATAGATCTGAGTCAGTAATCAGTGTTGATTAGTGACTAACACACACTAGTACACAATAACACACTACACACTATACTGTATAATACTACAGTACATTATACTATACTACACTGCACTATACCCTGCTACACTGTGCTATGCTGTACTATACTACACTACAGTACACTATACTGTACTATACTGCATTTTAGTACACTGCACTACATTATATTACTCTATACTGCAGTATAATATCCTATACCCTATAGCAAAATACTCTACTATACTATACTAAACTATTCTATACCATTCTACACTATACCACGCTGTTTTATATTGTACTCTACTGTAGTATAATATACTATACCTTATAAAACCATACTCTACTCTACCCTATCAAACTATAGTATACTATACCATAGTGCACCATAATAAACTCTATTAAACTAAACTACGCTACACTATACAGTACTATACTTTATTATATGATGCTATACTACAGTGTACTGTACTATACTATACTGTACTACACTACACTACACTACACTGTACTACACTATACTGTACTACACTACTCTATACTGTACTACACTACATTGTACTACACTATACTGTACTACACTACACTGTACTACACTACACTACACTGTACTACACTACACTATACTGTACTACACTACACTACACTACACTGTACTACACTACACTACACTGTACTACACTACACTACACTGTACTACACTACACTACACTATACTGTACTACACTACACTATACTGTACTACACTACACTATACTGTACTGTACTACACTACACTGTACTACACTATACTGTACTACACTACACTACACTGTACTACACTACACTATACTGTACTACACTACTCTATACTGTACTACACTACACTGTACTACACTACACTATACTGTACTACACTACACTACACTACACTGTACTACACTATACTGTACTACACTGTACTACACTACACTACACTGTACTACACTACTCTATACTGTACTACACTACACTACACTACACTGTACTACACTACACTACACTGTACTACACTGTACTACACTACACTACACTGTACTACACTACACTATACTGTACTACACTACACTATACTGTACTACACTACACTACACTGTACTACACTACACTTTACTACACTACACTACACTGTACTACACTACACCATACTGTACTACACTACACTGTACTACACTACACAATACTGTACTACACTACACTACACTACACTGTACTACACTATACTATATTGTACTACACTACACTACACTATACTGTACTACACTGTACTACACTACACTACACTGTACTACACTACACTATACTGTACTACACTACACTACACTGTACTACACTACACTACACTACACTACACTACACTACACTGTACTACACTACACTGTACTACACTACACTATACTGTACTACACTACACTACACTACACTGTACTACACTACACTGTACTACACTATACTGTACTACACTACACTATACTGTACTACACTACACTATACTGTACTACACTATACTGTACTACACTACACTGTACTACTCTACACTACACTACACTGTACTACACTACACTACACTGTACTACACTATACTGTACTGTACTACACTACACTGTACTACACTACACTACACTACACTGTACTACACTGTACTACACTACACTACACTACACTGTACTACACTACGCTATACTGTACTACACTACACTACACTGTACTACACTACACTATACTGTACTACACTACACTGTACTACACTACACTGTACTACACTATACTGTACTACACTACACTGTACTACACTACACTGTACTACACTATACTGTACTACACTACACTACACTACACTACACTACACTGTACTACACTACACTATACTGTACTACACTACACTACACTGTACTACACTACACTACACTGTACTACACTACACTACACTATACTGTACTACACTCCACTACACTACACTGTACTACACTACACTGTACTACACTACACTGTACTACACTATACTGTACTACACTACACTACACTGTACTACACTACACTATACTGTACTACACTACTCTATACTGTACTACACTACACTGTACTACACTACACTACACTACACTGTACTACACTACACTACACTACTCTATACTGTACTACACTACACTGTACTACACTACACTACACTACACTGTACTACACTACACTACACTACACTACACTGTACTACACTACACTACACTGTACTACACTACACTATACTAATCCAGCAGTGTTTATTATTTAGGTTGGTAGAGAGAACTGATTGATGCTGGATGAGGTGCAGATGTTGGTGCTGATGCTGGTTGAGGTGCAGATGTTGGTGCTGATGCTGGTTGAGGTGCAGATGTTGGTGCTGATGCTGGTTGAGGTGCAGATGTTGGTGCTGATGCTGGTTGAGGTGCAGATGTTGGTGCTGATGCTGATTGAGGTGCAGATGTTGGTGCTGATGCTGGTTGAGGTGCAGATGTTGGTGCTGATGCTGATTGAGGTGCAGATGTTGTTGGTGCTGCTGTTTAAATATTTTATAAAAAAATTTTTATATTATGTAGAATTTCTTTGATCTCTGATGTGCTTTGATGTGATGATGAATCGATTCTGTAATTGATATTGATTACTGATCTGATCGATTGTGATCACTCACACAGTCGTCCATTTCATCTGGAACACTCGAGTACTGAGTGTACAAATGTGTGTGTGTGTAGGTGTGTGTGTGTGTAGGTGTGTGTGTGTACATTTATGTGACCAGTGTACAGCGTGTGTTTTGTGTGTGTATGTGAGCCATGTGTAGTGTGTAAGGATGTGTGTACAGGTGTGTGTTTAAAAGGTGTGTGTAAAAGTGTGTGTGTGTGGGGGGGGGGGGCTTTAGGGAGCACTATTACATTAACAGTTTTAGCTGGTGTGAATTTATCTTCTGATCACTCTAAAATCTCATTAAAGACACACACACACCTACACACACACACACACACCTACACACACACACACACACTCTGTTGTATGTTTACTGTTTTTTTTTCCTCCTTCATGTGTCTCTGATGACACGTTTCCTTTTGGCTTTTGTTTTTTTTTTACCGCTGGCACCAAACACACACGTGGACACACATGGACGTGGTGTGTGTGTGTGTGTGTGCTACCCGTGGACGTGGTGTGTGTGTGTGTGTGTGCTACCCGTGGACGTGGTGTGAGTGGGTGTGTGTGCTACCCGTGGACGTGGTGTGAGTGGGTGTGTGTGCTACCCGTGGACGTGGTGTGTGTGTGTGTGTGTGTGCTGCCCGTGGACGTGGTGTGAGTGGGTGTGTGTGCTGCCCGTGGACGTGGTGTGTGTGGGTGTGTGTGCTGCCCGTGGACGTGGTGTGAGTGGGTGTGTGTGCTGTCCGTGGACGTGGTGTGTGTGGGTGTGTGTGCTGCCCGTGGACGTGGTGTGAGTGGGTGTGTGTGCTGTCCGTGGACGTGGTGTGTGTGGGTGTGTGTGCTGTCCGTGGACGTGGTGTGTGTGTGTGTGTGTGCTACCCGTGGACGTGGTGTGTGTGGGTGTGTGTGCTGCCCGTGGACGTGGTGTGAGTGGGTGTGTGTGCTGCCCGTGGACGTGGTGTGAGTGGGTGTGTGTGCTGTCCGTGGACGTGGTGTGTGTGGGTGTGTGTGCTGCCCGTGGACGTGGTGTGTGTGCTGCCCGTGGACGTGGTGTGTGTGGGTGTGTGTGCTGTCCGTGGACGTGGTGTGTGTGGGTGTGTGTGCTGCCCGTGGACATGGTGTGTGTGGGTGTGTGTGCTACCCGTGGACGTGGTGTGAGTGGGTTTGTGTGCCACCCGTGGACGTGGTGTGTGTGGGTTTGTGTGCCACCCGTGGACGTGGTGTGTGTGGGTGTGTGTGCCGCCCGTGGACGTGGTGTGTGTGCCGCCCGTGGACGTGGTGTGTGTGGGTGTGTGTGCTGCCCGTGGACGTGGTGTGTGTGTGTGTGTGTGCTACCCGTGGACGTGGTGTGAGTGGGTGTGTGTGCTACCCGTGGACGTGGTGTGAGTGGGTGTGTGTGCTACCCGTGGACGTGGTGTGTGTGTGTGTGTGTGTGCTGCCCGTGGACGTGGTGTGAGTGGGTGTGTGTGCTGCCCGTGGACGTGGTGTGTGTGGGTGTGTGTGCTGCCCGTGGACGTGGTGTGAGTGGGTGTGTGTGCTGTCCGTGGACGTGGTGTGTGTGGGTGTGTGTGCCGCCCGTGGACGTGGTGTGTGTGCCGCCCGTGGACGTGGTGTGTGTGGGTGTGTGTGCTGCCCGTGGACGTGGTGTGTGTGTGTGTGTGTGCTACCCGTGGACGTGGTGTGAGTGGGTGTGTGTGCTACCCGTGGACGTGGTGTGAGTGGGTGTGTGTGCTACCCGTGGACGTGGTGTGTGTGTGTGTGTGTGTGCTGCCCGTGGACGTGGTGTGAGTGGGTGTGTGTGCTGCCCGTGGACGTGGTGTGTGTGGGTGTGTGTGCTGCCCGTGGACGTGGTGTGAGTGGGTGTGTGTGCTGTCCGTGGACGTGGTGTGTGTGGGTGTGTGTGCTGCCCGTGGACGTGGTGTGAGTGGGTGTGTGTGCTGTCCGTGGACGTGGTGTGTGTGGGTGTGTGTGCTGTCCGTGGACGTGGTGTGTGTGTGTGTGTGTGCTACCCGTGGACGTGGTGTGTGTGGGTGTGTGTGCTGCCCGTGGACGTGGTGTGAGTGGGTGTGTGTGCTGCCCGTGGACGTGGTGTGAGTGGGTGTGTGTGCTGTCCGTGGACGTGGTGTGTGTGGGTGTGTGTGCTGCCCGTGGACGTGGTGTGTGTGCTGCCCGTGGACGTGGTGTGTGTGGGTGTGTGTGCTGTCCGTGGACGTGGTGTGTGTGGGTGTGTGTGCTGCCCGTGGACATGGTGTGTGTGGGTGTGTGTGCTACCCGTGGACGTGGTGTGAGTGGGTTTGTGTGCCACCCGTGGACGTGGTGTGTGTGGGTTTGTGTGCCACCCGTGGACGTGGTGTGTGTGGGTGTGTGTGCCGCCCGTGGACGTGGTGTGTGTGCCGCCCGTGGACGTGGTGTGTGTGGGTGTGTGTGCTGCCCGTGGACGTGGTGTGTGTGGGTGTGTGTGCCGCCCGTGGACGTGGTGTGAGTGGGTGTGTGTGCTGCCCGTGGACGTGGTGTGTGTGGGTGTGTGTGCCGCCCGTGGACGTGGTGTGTGTGGGTGTGTGTGCCGCCCGTGGACGTGGTGTGTGTGGGTGTGTGTGCCGCCCGTGGACGTGGTGTGAGTGGGTGTGTGTGCTGCCCGTGGACGTGGTGTGTGTGGGTGTGTGTGCTGCCCGTGGACGTGGTGTGTGTGGGTGTGTGTGCTGCCCGTGGACGTGGTGTGTGTGGGTGTGTGTAGAAAAACTCAACTAGTCTGATTTCTGACCTCAAACTCATTAAACTCCACATTTGGGATGAATTGGAATGTCAACTGTGCACCAGGACGTCTTGTACAGAATCAGACTCTGACCAGACCTCACAAATTAGCACAAATTCCCATAGACACAGTCCAAAACCTTGTGGAAAGCTGACTAGAAGTGTTCCATACCTACCACACACACACACACACACACTCACACCCACATACACACATAAACACACACCCACCCTTGCACACACACATAAACACACACTCACACACATATACACACACACTCACACACACATACACACCTACCACACACACTCCCCCACTCACACACACACATACACAGTCACATACACACACACACACACACACACACACACACACACTCACTCACTCACTCACTCACACAGTCACATATACACACACACACACACACACACACACACACTCACACATGCTAAGTGGCTAAAGTCACACACACTCACACATACACACACACATGGCTAACGATCGCCGTGTCCCTGTAGCGGCGGCTTCATAATTTATCCCTAAACGCTTTGCTCCGCGCGCCATTGTTGCGCTAACCACCACCCTAAATCAGGCTAATTCTTTGTTATTAGTCGAGCTAAGCTAGGAACTCGCTAATGGCTTGGCTCGCTAACCGGGACTCGTTTATATGAACGAGCGTCCGAACTCGCCGTAAATCATCAGCGTTCGTTCAGTATTACACCACGTGTGGTGCCGTACCTGCTAACGTCGACCCCGATCGAGAAAACCGCGTATAGGCTGTGCTAATATGTGGCTGCTGTGTCATCTCGAGGTAGTGTAGCGCCACTAATGTGCACTCTGGATTTTTTACTAGCGCTCTAGCTAGTCGCTAAATGATCATAGCGTGCCGGTTTTGTAGCGTCCCTCAGTTTGTGAGTATTGTCTGTAGGTGGCGCCGCAGCTTTGTGTCGTTTTGTTGCTGCCGGTTCTACAGGTGAACGTCTGGGTTGGAGCTCAGTGGTGGACTGAGTAGCGGTGCTGTTACACCCCAGATTCTCCAGGCGGTTCTCCAGTGTTTTGAAGCACGCCGTCTGCCATCGTCCTGCCCAGACCAGTGGGTGTGATGTGGTAACGCACCCAGGACACGCCCCCATCAGTCGTAGCCAATCAGGTCTGTATGTAGATGCCCGACCGGCCGATAGCACAACTGGGGATTCAAACCAAACGTACCAAAAGTATCTTTTCTGATACGGCTTTCCACAAGATTTCAGAATCTGCCTGTGGGCATTTGTGCCCTTTCATTCGAAAAGAGCTCTGGCTCACAGTCAGTGTTCCAATACATCCCACGTTCTAAGTTCTAATATGACTCCACACCAAAGACGTCAAAACAAACTCTCTCTCCGTTCTGCTCCTCTCTTGCTCAGTTCTTCTCCGTTCTGCTCCTCTCTCTCTCAGTTCTGCTCCTCTCTCTCTCCGTTCTGCTCCTCTCTCGCTCCATTCTGCTCCTCTCTCTCTCTCTCTCTCTCAGTTCTGCTCCTCTCTCTCTCAGTTCTTCTCCGTTCTGCTCCTCTCTCGCTCCATTCTGCTCCTCTCTCTCTCAGTTCTGCTCCTCTCTCTCTCAGTTCTGCTCCTCTCTCTCTCTCTCCGTTCTGCTCCTCTCTTGCTCAGTTCTTCTCCGTTCTGCTCCTCTCTCGCTCCATTCTGCTCCTCTCTCTCTCAGTTCTGCTCCTCTCTCTCTCAGTTCTGCTCCTCTCTCTCTCAGTTCTTCTCCGTTCTGCTCCTCTCTCGCTCCATTCTGCCCCTCTCTCTCTCAGTTCTGCTCCTCTCTCTCTCAGTTCTGCTCCGTTCTGCTCCTCTCTCGCTCAGTTCTTCTCCGTTCTGCTCCTCTCTCGCTCCATTCTGCTCCTCTCTCTCTCTCAGTTCTGCTCCTCTCTCGCTCCATTCTGCTCCTCCCTCTCTCAGTTCTGCTCAGTTCTGCTCCTCTCTCGCTCAGTTCTGCTCCGTTCTGCTCCTCTCTCGCTCCATTCTGCTCCTCTCTCTCTCCTCGTTCTGCTCCTCTCTCTCTCTTCGTTCTGCTCCTCTCTCTCTCAGTTCTGCTCCTCTCTCGCTCCCGGTTCTGCTCCTCTCTCTCTCCGTCTCCCCGCCGTCTCTCCTCTTCTCTTTATTTGTGTGTTCTCTCTCTGTGTCTCTGTGAGTCTCCGCCGGTGTTCCCGGTACTCCGCTGACCTTTTGCCGGATGAATTACCGTCTTTACGGTGAAGGACTGTAATTTTCTTGCTGTGTTAAAGTCCCGTCGCTCCTCCACTCCCGCCGTCCACACCGATTTACCCATGGCGAGGTATCACCGCCCCTCTCTCTCTCTCTCTCTCTCTCCTGGAGGACCCGCCCGCACCAGAACCGGTACCGTGGTGACCGGCTTTACCTGATGGTCCTGCTGAACGTGCGACCGGTGAAACAAACCGCCGACCTCAGTCGCATCTAAGACGTTTAGGATGAACTGGAAATTCTACTGAGAGCCAGGCCTAGTGGGTTCTAGTTCTGAGCTCACGAGTGCTTCATGTGGCTGTCCCACAGGAGCGGAGACTGTTATAGCCACAATTTTTCAATACAGGCCTGTTTACTGGCGAGCGAGCTTGGTTTAGATGCCGGGCAGTAACTTTTCCACAGAGCCTGTGTCTGTAAAATTCAGTAAAAATATTATTATTTAATATTAAAAATGATATACATATATATATATATATATATATATATATATATATATAATGTATCATAATATTATTATTTTAAATAAATATTAAATATAAATAATAAATATTATTTAATATTATTTGTAATATATTATCTAAATAATTATAAATTTATTTTAATTTTAATTCTGGGGTCTTGCAGAATTTTCGGCGCTAATTAACGGCAAACCTTCGTGCCGAGCCGAAACAGCGGGTGGCGTCTCCATAGAGACATAGACGGTGTAGTTTACGGTGCCAACTTCGCCCCTTGCGGGGGTGCGTGATGCGCCGATTCCGTCTGATTCCGTACGGACCGCCAAGCTCCGGGTTTTTCTTATCAGGAACCGTTGGAGTGGAGTCTGTGGTTTTACTGGCTGATCGTGTGGGTGCTGTGCAGGATCATGGGTCCTGGGGACCTGGGTTTGATCCTCAGCTCTGCTCAGTGTGGCGGTATTGAATAAAATCAGCTTCCCGAGGTGAAACGAGTGAGTCAGGGAATACGCGAGCGTGTGGTGCCGCTTGACACTGGACCCACAGCGTCCCTGACCAGGATAGAGCAGGTTTTTTTTTTTCAGTTTTAATTCGATTTCTGCAGCTGTTCTGTTTCTGTGACTGAATAAAGGAACGTTTCACACCTGAGTTCAAGAATTCAAAGTGGCGTCCTGATACTTTTGTCCATACAGTAAAGAACCCAGGAACCACATGAAGCAGAGTCGACACTGTTCACAGTCAAGCAAGCTGTACATCACCATCCTGCTTCCTCTCTGTCTGTCTGTAGCATTAGAACGTCCACGGCGTCGACGCTGTCCGTTTGTGGATCGTGTAGCTTTATTTAAACGGCAGCTAAGCTCTTCTTTCATGCCAGTGTAGAGCTTGCTCGACTGTGGACGGCGTCCCCACGTTCCTCCGGCCTCCCGAGGTGACCGGTGGGGATTTCCGCGCTCCAGTGTGACGACGTTCGGTCATTAAGAGAAACATCAGCAGCTTCACACGTTACAGGAGAACCCGGGAGAGTCGATGTGCTGGGTCTGCGGTTAGCGCGGCGTTCAATAAGAACAGACGCGGCTGCTGTACAGCTGTGTGTGTGTGTGTGTGTGTGTGTGTGTGTGTGTGTGTGTGTGTGTGTGTGTGAGTGTGTGTGAGTGTGTGTGTGTGTGTGTGTGAGTGAGTGTAAGTGAGTGTGTGTGTGCTGGGTTTCCCCGAGGCGAGACGTGTGAACGTCGGTGTCTGAGAGTTCCTCGACTCTCCAGATCAGAGGCGCTGCACTTCCTCTCCGCGCGGCCGTTTCCGCTGTGCTAGCTCCTCCTGATCGCTCAGCAGCTCCGGTCCTCAGACGAGTACGACGGGACTGAGTCTGGCGGATTTGATTCCCTTTCTGTGTAGAATTTGCATGTTCTCCCTCTCACAGTACAAAGACATGCAGTCAGGTCAAGTGTGTGTGTGTGTGTGTGTGTATGACTGTGTGTGTGTGTAAAGCGCTGATAAAACAGACAATCAATGATTGAAGAGTCGCTAATCCAGTCTGGGAGCTTCAGCGCAGGAAGCTAAAGCATATGTGGCGGTTAGCGGCGGGTGCGCGGCGGCGCGGTGGGGTCGGGGATCGAACCCTTAATGGAGCGTATTGAACAGAGTGAGGAGTTTCTCCTCCGGCGGCTCTGTAGCTAGCTCATTAGCAGATCCAGCGATAATTACAGCCGTACAGGTGAGTCCCTGGTCTCCGGCTAAATTAATACCGCCGCGGGTATGGACGGGAATGAGATAAATAATTAGCATGAAAGATTAGCTAAGAGGAAAAACGTGGAGTGGTTGGAGCGACTACATTACCCATAATTCACAGCATCTCTCTGAGGTCAGTACTGTTCTGTAGGGACCTTTACTGTGACTACATTACCCATAATTCACAGCTCTCATGAGCGAGTCACTACACAGTTTGGATGTTAGAACCGGAACTGGAACTGATCTAAGCGGTGCTATCGGCCGGCCGGGTGTCTGCACAGACGGGATTGGCTACGCCTGAGGATGGAGTGCGGGGTTTCCAAAGTCCTGTGATGGATCTGCGTCCTGTCCAGGGTGTTCCCGCCTTCTGTCCAGTGTTTTCTGGTGGGACAGGACCTTCCACGACCCTGACCAGGAAACAGCAAAATGAACCTTCGATACTGGAGACTTTTTCCCTGAGGTTCTGGAGCTGGTAGATTGGTACTGGAACTGGAATTATTAGATTGGTTCTGAAGCTGGTAGATTGGTACTGGTAGATTGGAACTGGAACTGGAATGATTAGATTGGGACTGGAGCTGATAGATTGGTACCACAGCTGGTAGATCCTTTAGAACTGGGTTTTTTTAGGTGATGTTGGAAACTTTATCACTGGAAATGGAACCTAATTTTTGGTGCTGAAACTGGGACCATCTGTGAACTAGAACCTTTAGTACTGGAACTTTTAGATCAGTACTGGAGCTGGTAGATTGGTATTAGAACTGGTATAAGATTGGTACCAGAGCTGGTAGATCCTTTAGAACTGGGTTCTTTTAGACAATGGAAATGGAACCTAATTTTTGGTACTGAAACTGGGACCATCTGTGAACTAGAACCTTTAGTACAGGGAACTGGAGCGCTTGGTGCTGAAACAGGTACCTTGTGGTACTGGCACTGAAATACTGGTTCCTAAAACCTGACGTCTGTTTGATCTGGACCCAGAAGGAAAAATACGATTATAAATGAATTAGTGCCGATAGTTGACAGACGTGGATTTAAACGGGATTATTTATTATTATTAATAAACAGAACGTTAGATTAACATGATTAAATGTTCAGTCTGTAACTCGGTGGTTTAGAGGATGTTCCGGTCGGACCTGATCAGGAGTGTTTGGGGTGAAACGGATCTCTGGATTTTATTCTCTCGTTTTTCGGAGCTCTGGATCCTCTGAGCCGCTGTCTCAGACTCTGAGGGGGCGTTTTTGCATTTCGGCTGCGCCGGTGTCACTTCCAGTTATCTTCAGTCGTGCCGAGGCTCCGGTTTCTCGCTGAAACTGAGAGGAATTTAAATCGGATCGCTGTTTGGCCGGCTTTCCAGACATTAGGGGGAAGAAAATCTATAAGACTTGACTGACGGCGCTAAAAGAACGCTTCCTGTTTATCTCCCGCCTGTGACTGCTCGGCTGCGTCTGTCCAATTCACACCGTCTGATACTGGAACTCAGGATCATCAGACGGGTCACGAATCTGCAGTTTAGTCATATCCAATATCAGCTTCACCAAAACAGCGAAATATCAGAATTTATAACTAAACATTAAACAAACCCAGATCGTCGTGTCAGACAGAGCTGGTAACGGTAACGATATTTAATATCGGCTGATATTTGATGCGGTATCGATATCGTATCAGTCTAATCTGTTTTACTTTGAACCTGAATGATTTGATTCTTCTACTGATTCATTGCAGTTATATGATTCTCCTAATCTGACTGGATTGCTGGGAGTCCTTAATGTGATTCGATTCATTGAATCTTTTGGATCTACTGATTCACTTTAGTGATCGAGTTTAATGATTTAATAAAGAATTTGATTCTTTGAATGATTCATTTCAGTAATATGATTCTATTAATTAATCTGGTTTGCGTGATTCGATTCCTTGAATCTTTCAGGTTTACTGATTCACTGTAGTGATCGAGTCTTTTGGAACCTCCTGGTTTAATAATTTAATAAAGAATTTAATCTTTTAAACAGAAGTTTGAATAATTTACTTTGATAATGAGTTAGATTAATGATTCGTTTATTTCCTGAATTTATTTAGTGTGATTATTAATAGAATTATTTAGCGTTTATAAAATGAGCTTTTTGTTGTTTGTGACACTAATAATCCAGAAAACGTTCCTAAATGATTCGGACAGGCGAGACTTGTGTGTTTCACTCATTCACAAGTTCCGTTTCTGTGTGGAGTTTGCATGTTCTCCCCGTGTCTGTGTGGGTTTCCTCCGGGTGCTCCGGTTTCCTCCCACAGTCCAAAGACGTGCAAGTGAGGTGAATTGGAGATACTAGATTGTCCAGGACTGTGTTAGATATAAACTTGTGAACTGATGAATCTTGTGTAATGAGTAACTACTGATCCTGTCATGAATGTAACCAAAGTGTAAAACATCACATTAAAATCCTAATAAACAAACAAACAAACAAGTTCCGATTCATCCCAGAGGCGTTCGGTTGGGGCACCAAACTCACCAAGCCGTGGCATCAGTTAGTACAGAGCTTAGTAATGTGGAGGGTCGTCCACATACTTTTGGCCCTGTGGTGTTTAGTGCATGATAATAAACAACAAAAATAGAAGAGTGTTTGTGCTTGTGTAATAATCGCTGCATCAGTTTGTGTTTATTTTCTGACGCCTGCGTGTGATCGCAGCCTCGACGTCGATTATAAAATAAAAATAAACATTATTTTATGTTAGAAGTACCGAACCCCCCTCAGTTTTCTGTGCAGTTCTACATCTGAACAGGTTTAGTTAGATTTTTTCCCCCTCTTGTTTATTTCGGTCCTTCTGAGTGTTTTTGGGGTGAAGAATGCATCACACGCCCCGCCCCGCCCCGCCCCGCCCCACCCCACCCCTCTCCCCCTGATAGGAGCGCTCACTCGGGTAACTGAGCGCTGAGGAAAAGTCGATCTGGGTTTGTTTTACCTCCTAAATTTTAATCAGGAACCCTTTTAACTTTTACCTCCCGAACCCACAGATGCACTTTTATTTCTCACTTTTCCTCCCTGGTGTTTTTCACTTGGACTTGCTGTGTTTCTGATTGGCCGGACAGGTGAGCGAGGCGAGGCGAGGCGAGGCGAGGCGAGGTGATGTGAGGCGAGGCGGTGTGAGACGATGTGAGGCGTCAATAATCCTTTCTTGAGATGAAACGTGCAGTTTCACGGGGAGGGAAGTCCTGCTCTGAACTAAACTTAATATGCTACACCGAATGAGAATTAGGACACAGCCGACGGGCTCCGAATTCTAACCATTTGATTAGTTTCATGCACGCACACACACACACACACGCACACACACACACACACACACGCACACACACACACACACACACATTTACATGAGGCATTGTAGAATAGAAATGGACTTTGAGAGGTGGCTGGCTGGTCTGGGGTGTGAGAACATTGACATGCTGGTAGATTGGTACTGGAACTGGTAGGCAGTGTTGATGACGCAAAGCTTCACGCTTTCAGGGACTTGGGTTCGAGCCTTGCTTCTGGTTGCCGTTCATGTGGGCTTGTTCTCTTGGTGTCTGTGTGTTTCATCTGAGCTCTTCACCTCCCAAACACAAGGCAGCGGCAGGTGAGTGGATAATCGTTGATGGCTGGGGATGGACAGCGGCCCAGACCGGGGTGTTTTCCCGCCCTCGCGTCGAGTCAACGACGTGACTCCCTGATCTCCTCTCGATGTAAACACGGCTTTAATTCGTACGTCTGTGTTCACGTTTCAGTCGTTCGTTTGTACGTCTGTGTTCGCTTTTCAGTCGTCCGTTTGTACGTCTGTGTTCACGTTTCAGTCGTTCGTTTGTACGTCTGTGTTCGCTTTTCAGTCGTTCGTTTGTACGTCTGTGTTCACGTTTCAGTCGTTCGTTTGTACGTCTGTGTTCGCGTTTCAGTCGTTCGTTTGTACGTCTGTGTTCACGTTTCAGTCGTTCGTTTGTACGTCTGTGTTCGTGTTTCAGTCGTTCGTTTGTACGTCTGTGTTCACGTTTCAGTCGTTCGTTTGTACGTCTGTGTTCGCTTTTCAGTCGTTCGTTTGTACGTCTGTGTTCACGTTTCAGTCGTTCGTTTGTACGTCTGTGTTCGTGTTTCAGTCGTTCGTTTGTACGTCTGTGTTCACGTTTCAGTCGTTCGTTTGTACGTCTGTGTTCACGTTTCAGTCGTTCGTTTGTACGTCTGTGTTCACGTTTCAGTCGTTCGTTTGTACGTCTGTGTTGGTGTTTCAGTCGTTCGTTTGTACGTCTGTGTTCACGTTTCAGTCGTTCGTTTGTACGTCTGTGTTCGCTTTTCAGTCGTTCGTTTGTACGTCTGTGTTCACGTTTCAGTCGTTCGTTTGTACGTCTGTGTTCGCTTTTCAGTCGTTCGTTTGTACGTCTGTGTTCACGTTTCAGTCGTTCGTTTGTACGTCTGTGTTCGCTTTTCAGTCGTTCGTTTGTACGTCTGTGTTCACGTTTCAGTCGTTCGTTTGTACGTCTGTGTTCGCTTTTCAGTCGTTCGTTTGTACGTCTGTGTTCACGTTTCAGTCGTTCGTTTGTACGTCTGTGTTCACGTTTCAGTCGTTCGTTTGTACGTCTGTGTTCGTGTTTCAGTCGTTCGTTTGTACGTCTGTGTTCACGTTTCAGTCGTTCGTTTGTACGTCTGTGTTCGCTTTTCAGTCGTTCGTTTGTACGTCTGTGTTCACGTTTCAGTCGTTCGTTTGTACGTCTGTGTTCACGTTTCAGTCGTTCGTTTGTACGTCTGTGTTCGTGTTTCAGTCGTTCGTTTGTACGTCTGTGTTCGCTTTTCAGTCGTTCGTTTGTACGTCTGTGTTCACGTTTCAGTCGTTCGTTTGTACGTCTGTGTTCGTGTTTCAGTCGTTCGTTTGTACGTCTGTGTTCACGTTTCAGTCGTTCGTTTGTACGTCTGTGTTCGCGTTTCAGTCGTTTGTACGTCTGTGTTCACGTTTCAGTCATTTGTACGTCTGTGTTCACGTTTCAGTCATTTGTACTTCTGTGTTGGTGTTTCAGTTGTTCGTTTGTACGTCTGTGTTGGTGTTTCAGTCGTTCGTTTGTACGTCTGTGTTCACGTTTCAGTCGTTCGTTTGTACGTCTGTATTCGTGTTTCAGTCGTTCGTTTGTACGTTTGTGTTCGTTTGTACCTCTGTGTTCGTGTTTCAATCGTTCGTTTGTACGTCTGTGTCCGTGATTCAGTCGTCCGTTTGTACGTCTGTGTTCGTGTTTCAGTTGTTCGTTTGTACGTCTGTGTTCGCGTTTCAGTCGTTCGTTTGTACGTCTGTGTTCACGTTTCAGTCGTTCGTTTGTACCTGTGTTCGTGTTTCAATCGTTCGTTTGTACGTCTGTGTTCGTGTTTCAGTCGTCCGTTTGTACGTCTGTGTTCGTTTGTACGTCTGTGTTCGTGTTTCAGTTGTTCGTTTGTACGTCTGTGTTCGTGTTTCAGTCGTTCGTTTGTACGTCTGTGTTCGTTTGTACGTCTGTGTTCGTGTTTCAGTCGTTCGTTTGTACGTCTGTGTTCGTTTGTACGTCTGTGTTCACGTTTCAGTCGTCCGTTTGTACGTCTGTGTCCGTGTTTCAGTCGTCCGTTTGTACGTCTGTGTTCGTGTTTCAGTTGTTCATTTGTACGTCTGTGTTCGCGTTTCAGTCGTTCGTTTGTACGTCTGTGTTCGTTTGTACGTCTGTGTTCGTGTTTCAGTTGTTCGTTTGTACGTCTGTGTTCGTGTTTCAGTCGTCCGTTTGTACGTCTGTGTTCGTGTTTCAGTTGTTCGTTTGTACGTCTGTGTTCGCGTTTCAGTCGTCCGTTTGTACGTCTGTGTTCGTGTTTCAGTCGTCCGTTTGTACGTCTGTGTTCGCGTTTCAGTCGTTCGTTTGTACGTCTGTGTTCGTTTGTACGTCTGTGTTCGTGTTTCAGTTGTTCGTTTGTACGTCTGTGTTCGTTTGTACGTCTGTGTTCGTGTTTCAGTCGTTCGTTTGTACGTCTGTGTTCGTTTGTACGTCTGTGTTCACGTTTCAGTCGTCCGTTTGTACGTCTGTGTCCGTGTTTCAGTCGTCCGTTTGTACGTCTGTGTTCGTGTTTCAGTTGTTCATTTGTACGTCTGTGTTCGCGTTTCAGTCGTTCGTTTGTACGTCTGTGTTCGTTTGTACGTCTGTGTTCGTGTTTCAGTTGTTCGTTTGTACGTCTGTGTTCGTGTTTCAGTCGTCCGTTTGTACGTCTGTGTTCGTGTTTCAGTTGTTCGTTTGTACGTCTGTGTTCGCGTTTCAGTCGTCCGTTTGTACGTCTGTGTTCGTGTTTCAGTTGTTCGTTTGTACGTCTGTGTTCGCGTTTCAGTCGTTCGTTTGTACGTCTGTGTTCGTGTTTCAGTCGTCCGTTTGTACGTCTGTGTTCGCGTTTCAGTCGTTCGTTTGTACGTCTGTGTTCGTGTTTCAGTCGTCCGTTTGTACGTCTGTGTTCGTGTTTCAGTTGTTCGTTTGTACGTCTGTGTTCGCGTTTCAGTCGTTCGTTTGTACGTCTGTGTTCGTGTTTCAGTCGTCCGTTTGTACGTCTGTGTTCGTGTTTCAGTTGTTCGTTTGTACGTCTGTGTTCGCGTTTCAGTCGTTCGTTTGTACGTCTGTGTTCGTTTGTACGTCTGTGTTCGTGTTTCAGTTGTTCGTTTGTACGTCTGTGTTCGTGTTTCAGTCGTTCGTTTGTACGTCTGCGTTCGTTTGTACATCTGCTCTCTTCCATCGCTGCTGCATTCTGGATCCCGCGGGACTGAACGCGGCCTGCGTAGCTCGCTTCTCCTCCCGCTCTGAAATGCTAATTCCGTCTGCGTTCTCTTCCGTGCTCGCTCGGTTCTGAGGTGGGTGGAAGAGTGTTCTAATGTCCCCCCAGGGAAAATACATGAACGCTGTTCTGGGGTCACAGTTTTAATTCCACATGCAAATGTTGGAGCTTTTTTTTCTTTAAATCTTGGAGCCGTCGTGAGGATCGGGGTCTGTAGGGTTCGGAACGCGCCCCACTAATTAGCGATGGGCGTCGGGCTGAGCAGACGTTTGTCCGAGTCTTCTCCTCTCTGGAACAGCACTTGCTAGACTAGACTTCATACTAGCATTAATTTATTTGGGGTGTTCTTTGTTTTGTGTCATCCCAATTTGGATATACTTAATTCCCTTTTGCGCTGTAGTGACACCTGAATAGAGTGTCGTTATCATGACACAAAAAATCGTCCAACGATTTCAGTCCCGCAGTTATAAACAATAAATATCCAGGAGAGTCCAGTACCGAATGCACAGCATTAAACCAGTCTGACCAGTTAATGAGTCCAGTTTATCCATACTAATCATGCTAGTGTTATGCTTTGGAGCTGTGCACTGCCCCCTGCTGTTCAGCGCAGAACGTGATTCACGCTAAAATATCCAGATGATGCAGCGCCCGGACAGGACGCCAATCCATCAGGGTGCTCGGCCACCCCTCCCAGTCAGATGTAGCCAGTCATGTCTGTTTGTAGATGCCCAACTGGCCAATAGCATGGTCGTGTCAGACAGAGCTGGTAACGGTAACGATACTTAATATCGGCTGATATTTGATCAGGTATCGATATCTTATCAGTTCAATCTGTTTCACTTCAAGCCTGAATGATTTGATTCTTCGAGTGATTCATTTCAGTAATATGATTCTCATAATAAAACGGGTTTGATGGGAGTCATTTGCGTGATTCGATTCCTTGAATCTTTTAGATTTGCTGATTCACTTTAGTGATCAAGTTTTTTTTGGAACCTTCTGGTTTAATGATTTAATAAAGAATTTAATTCCTCTACTGATTCATTTCAGTAATATGATTCTCATAATAAGACGGATTTGATGGGAGTCGTTTTGCGGGATTTGATTCCTTGAATCTTTTAGATTTGCTGATTCACTTCAGTGATCGAGATTTTAATGATTTAATAAAGAATTTGACCTTTTGAACAGAAAGTTTTAATAATTGACTTTAATAATGAGCCGGTTTTATTTATCCTCTTTGTCGCTGAATGTATTTAATGTGATTATTAATAGAATAATTTAACATTTATAACACGAGCTTTGGCTTCTTCTTGACATATTTGGTTGTTTGTGACGCTGCTGATCAGGAAAACGTTCCTAAATGAATCACACTGACCGATAAATCAGACTCAGGCGCTACGCTGATGTGCTAATTTGATTACAAACAGAAACCTGAGCCGCTCCGAGCTCGTGGTGAGACGAGACGAGAGCGAGAAAAGGGAGTTGGCTATGACAAGGTGAGAGATAATGATGAGTGTGTGTGTGTGTGTCTGTGGGTGACGATAGAAGCCTCCAGGAAAGACTTAAAATATCTCACAAAGAGAACACACACACACACACACACACACACACACACACACACACACACTCTTATTTTGCATGGCTAATTTGGTTAATTTAATGAAATGTGGTGGTTTTTGCATGCTGGGACGTGATTGGCTGTTAATGCCTCTGTCGCCTCGGGCGCTGCTTAATGAAACCCAATCGTTTTTCTGCTCTGATTCACCGACTCACTTCAGAAAAAAGTTCTATCATCTCTACAATACACGTGAAGGTGAGAGTTCACACTACTGAATCACTTAACTGAATCTCTTTACTGAATCACTTCACTGATTCATCTTTTGATTCAGTCCACACACACTATACACACTATACACACACACAATCCACACACACACACACTATATAATGTACACACACACTATATAATGTACACACACACAATCCACACACACACACACACTATATAATGTACACACACCACACACACACATTATATTATTTACACACACACTATGTAATGTACACACACACAATCCACACACACACTATATAATGTACACACACACACTATATAATGTACACACATACACACACACTATATAATGTACACACACACACACACACACACACACACTCTCTCTCTCTCTCTCTCTCTCTCTCTCACACACACACACACACACACACACAGAGTGAGGACTCTTAATTAGTGCGCTCTGCCTCTCAGCTGGTCACCAGCGAGTCTCTTTTTCTCTTTTTTTGCTCTCATATTTTTCAGCCTGAATCATTTTTATTCCCCGGCTGAATCATGAGATGAATATTCATTTATTCATTCACGTCTTTATTTCTTTAATCTTTCTTTAATCTGTATTACATTTTATCACTACACCACTCTTATATCTGTCTGCTTTATACTTTAAATCGTTTGTGCAGATGATCGGGCCCTGAAGTTGCGTTCCTGACTTGATTATGGAGTGTGTCTGTGGGACTTGTTACCCATTCAGATGAGAGAGCATCTGTAAGGCGTGGCACGGCGTGTAGCATGGTATCGTTGGATTTATATTCTTGCTAAAGCAGCGTGTGTAGCTGGAACACCTACGAACGTTTTGCCGAATGTTTGGTCGTCACTTCATCTCAAACCTCAAAATAACAAAGCCTGAATATCTGGCAACCCAACGTTCAACCTAAAGCTACAGGCGTGGTGTTTTTTATCTAGCCGTTTAGGTCTCGGAGTCGTATCAGACCGACAGCGTCCTGATTCCACAGATCTGATCTGACGGGTTCTGTTAGACGAGCGCGGGTCCGAGAATCCTGTTGTGTAATGAGGACAGCAGGAGGAGCAGCATGTGAGGATGCAGCACGTTTACAAAGAGTGTGTGTGTGTGTGTGTGTGTGAGTGTGTGTGAGTGTGTATTCGTGGTACTGTTATTATGGCGATGCAATAATTGTGCTCCTGGCCTCTGGTTGTCATGGTGACAGTGTATAGTGAAATTGAAATACTGTTTGTTCATATTATACACACACCACACACACTATACATAATGTACACACACACACTATATTATACACACACCACACACACTATATATTATACACACACATGCACACACACTATATATTATACACACACATACACACTATATATTATACACACACTACATAATGTACACACACACACTATATATTATACACACACACACTATACACAATGTACACACACTAGATGTGATCTGAGCACTGTTATGAGATCTATCTCATTAGTTTTGACACTGCTCAACCTACTGGATGTGTCTGTGTGTGTGTGTGTGTGTGTGTGTGTGTGTGTGTGTGTGTGCGTGTGTGTGTACAGCTCTAACAGAGCCTATTTGTTTTATTCTGGATCACCTGTGTTAGTGGGTGAAAATTTCTGGTGTGTACCATGAGATCCATACCAACCGAGAGCCACTCAGTACCAGCT
>NC_086013.1:920196-927696 GCF_030014385.1 Trichomycterus rosablanca
CAGTAGATGGTGAAAGACGTACATTTTTAGCAATCCTGTCACAAAAGTGGAACGTTTCAAATCAGCGGAACTTTTTGCCTCCACCCCAGCAGCAAGGGTTAAGGGCCTCGCTCAGGGGCCCAACAGTGCCATCTTGGTAGTGGTGGGGCTTGAACCGCCAACCTTACGATTACTACTCCAGTACTTTAACCACTGAGCCACACTGCGCTGTAAAATCAGACAATGAAATTATTATTATTATTATTATTTGTGTCCGCATGTCAGGTTTTTTTTAGAACCTGAGGTGGGATTCGAACCCACAACCTTCCAGTCGGTAACCCACTAGCCTATCGCGGTGGCTTTGCTGTGTGGTACTGAGGTGTGTGTGAATCACACAAGTCTGCGAGCTGGGTAAGAAGAGAGGGGTGAAGTCAAGGGCAGTGTGTGTGTTTGTGTGTGAGAGTGTGTGTGTGCGTGTGTGTGAGAGTGTGTGTGAGAGAGTGTGTGTGCGTACGTAAACCTTTGATCAACTGTAAATGTAATGCGTTCCTTTTTCCATCAGAAGAGCGGAACACAGAAGTGCGTGATTAAATATTAATAATATTTTATATTTATATATTTTATATATTTAGGAATCGACCGGGTCTCATATTGATTGGACGCTTCGTTGCGAGAGTGAAAGTGGACGCGGAATAAAAACCCGCTCTTTATTTTCCCTCTTTTTTCGCCTCTTTATCTGACCCGGAGCGTTCCTCCGTCTCAGCACCTTCTTATCGCTTCATCTCGCCGTTATCTCTCCATCTCATCTTTCCATTGTCCTCCAAACCCCGGTGTCCCCTACCGAGGACGTTCCAGATGTCCAATCTGATGAGGTGAAATGAGTCGGGTTAACCCTTCCGTACCTGTGGCTTCCGAGCCCGATCGGAAGTGTGGTCGCGTCCCCAAAATGTCCTTCTGTTATCAGGTTGCTGGACTGATGAAGTTCAGGCTGCATTCTCTGAAGCCGCGGCCGGCCGTGTTGAGTCGCGCCGGTTTTCTGAAGTGCTTCTCAATCTGGTTACGCAGTTTTTAATCCTGGCGATGGATGAGGTCACGTATCACAGCATGCAGAGCATCGAACCCTCATGTTCGAGGCTGCGCACTACTGTCCACTGTCAGGAACATAAGTGGACACCTGAGCAACGGATGTGTTTTATTCACTGTAGCCGGTTCCTCTTCCTCTACTGGAGATCCTGATGGTGTACGGAGGGTATATTCTCCTGACACGTGCTCTTTCTGGTCGACTGGGCGCCCCCAGCAGACAAAATCATCCACTAGTCTGCCGGTTGGGAAAAGACGGGACTAAAAAAGTGGGCGGAGTCTTGGAGGCTGTGTAAGGACCCTGGTTAGTAGGCCAAGGTGCCTGTACAGAAGGGGAGGAACGTGGAGATCAGCGTGTGAGCAAGACCGACCTCACGCACCGATCCACCGAGGTACGGGCGATTAAGAAGGGGTCGCGTCAGAAGGAGGGCGTGTCAGGAGAATATACCCTCCTCCTACACCAACAGAGGAAGAGGAACTGGCTACGACTAAACTGGGAGAAATATTCAAATAAATAAAATACCGAATTAACTTTTATACATATTTAATTACGTACAAGTAGCTGTAGGCTCTACGAACGGATCCGGTTCGTATCTAGAGGATCTACTGATCACAGATCAGTGATCCACTGTGTGATCCAGTCGAAACCGGATCACAGAATCAGAACTCCATCTCTTATTGGTGGATAAAAATAAATGTATAAAGTTTATAATAGACGTTATAATTGAATTCCTGTTTCTCTCTCTGTGTGTGTGTGTGTGTGAAGAGTGTGTGTGTTAGCTGTCGTGTGTGTGGGTGTATGTTAGAATTGGCGTGTGTGTGTGTGTGTAAGAGTGTGTGTGTGTGTTACCCGGCGAGCGTGAGAGCGTAGGTAGGTGAGCCATGATGGAGGAGAACGTTTACCAGTCGCTCTCGCGGCCGCGCATGGAGCTCAGCTACTCCAGTTCGTCCGAGGACGACGAGGATACGGACCTGCGGCACAAACACTACAGAGAGTCGCACTCGCACCCGCACTCCGACTACCAGCCCGACCGCCGCTTCACCTACAACAGCCACAAGGTGCGCCGGAAACCCCACGAGCTCCAGGCCAAAGGTACGTGCTGCGCTTACCAGTACCAGTTTAATTAAAAGGTTTATCGATTAGCTCTGAAGTATTTTATCATTTAGTGAAACATGAGGCTTATAAAAAATAGTATTATTAATAATAATAATAATAATAATAATAATAATATAATTGTCAATAATGATCATTATTAATGTCAAATCATGAGTTTTGTTCACCACTAGGGGGCGTTTGACCACTACTGGGTAGCATAAAATAAGAGAACGTAGCATAGCTTAGCATAGCTTAGCATAGCCTAGCAGTTTTAGCATCATGGACTTTAAAATCAGCTTCACAGATGAAATGCTGATGCACAAAGACTTAGGAAAAGAAAACTACACATTAAAAACTTAATGTAATAAAGAAAATTAATTACAAATAATTTTAAATAAAACATAAAAAAAAAAAAAAAAAAAAAAAAAAAAAAATTAAAACATGAAAAACAAACAAAATAAATAAAAATTTAAACATGAAAAATAATCCAAATAAATAAAAACTTAAAAATAAAACAATTAAAATTAAAAAAATAAATAAAAATTATTTAAAAAAATTTAAACATGAAAAATAAATAAAACAAATAAAATATATATTTAAAAAATTTAAAATATAAACACAATAAATCAAAATAATAAATAAATAAATAAAATAAAATAATAAAATTTGCAACATTGATACGTTTGTACTTGTTATTATAACTGGTGCTTTATTTTACAGAATTGATTTACTAATTAGTAGTGGGCGTGGCTAACTCTTAATAATTTGTGAGGGTGTCTGAATACTTTTGGCCGTATCGCCGCTGCCGCCCGGCGTGTTTTATTAGGAAGCTTCAGTAATAAGATTCTTCATCATTTGGTTTCTGTTGGAGCGTTACGTACCAAATAAATCAAGCGTTCTCCTCCAGTTACCACGGAAACAAGCAGAACTACACAGAGGCCGCTGGGTAGTGTGTGTGTGTGTGTGTGTGTGTGTGTGAGTGTGTGATGTGGTTTGAGGAGTGTTGGGAAGTTAGGAGTGAGTGATACTGGAGTCAGAAAGGTCGCCACGGCGATAAGAGCATCCTTTAAATAAGAAGAACCTTTCACACACACTCACACACACTTACATCTACACACACACACACACACACACTTACATCTACACACACACACACACACTTACATCTACACACACACACACTTACATCTACACACACACACACTTACATCTACACACACACACTTACATCTACACACACACACACACACACTTACATCTACACACACACACACACACACATCTACACGCACACATCTACACACGCACATCTACACACGCACACACTCACACACACCTACACACACACACACTTACATTTACACACACACACACATGTTAAGTCATTTTTCTTCTTGGTTTTATTTCATTAATTCAATTAAACACAATTAATTTTATTTAATTAAATTTTTACATTATTCTTTGTTGCTTTTGTTTGATATTAATATTTTATATATTTTTTATATTTATTTATATTTTCTCTCTCTTTCAGAGTCGGCTCCGCCAGCCTTTCCCGACTTCCAAACCGAGCTTCACTCGGCCAATCAGGAGCTGGCGTACCCTGGCGGTGGCTCACTGGGCGTGGCCTCGGACCCTGAGTCGGTGGGCGGGGCCTCGCCGGACCACGCCCTGCGCCTGTGGATGCAGGAGGTGAAGTCGGAACACAGCTCTCGCGCCTCGAGCCGGGCGAACTCGCTGCTCTCTCTCACTGACACGGAGCAGGAGGGGCGGGGCGAGCAAGAGAACGACAACGGTACAAGAGAGAGTGTGTGTGTGTGTGTGTGTGTGTGTGTGTGTGTGTGTGAGTGTGTGTGTGTGAGAGTGTGTGTGTGTGTGTGTGTGTGTGTGAGAGAGAGTGTGTGTGTGTGTGTGAGAGAGTGTGTGTGTGAGAGAGTGTGTGTGAGTGTGTGTGTGTGTGTTTGTGAGAGTGTGTGTGTGTGTGTGTGTGTGTGAGAGAGTGTGTGTGTGTGTGTGTGTGAGAGTGTGTGAGTGTGTGTGTGTGTGTAAGAGAGTGTGTGTGTGTGTGTGTGTGTGAGAGAGTGTGTGTGTGTGTGTGTGTTTGTGAGAGTGTGTGTGTGTGTGTGTGTGTGTGTGTGTTTGTGTGAGAGTGTGTGTGTGTGTGTGTGTGTGTGTGTGTGTGTGTGTGTGTGTGAGAGTGTGTGTGTGTTTGTGTGAGAGTGTGTATTGATCTTGTTCATGGATTATTCGATCAGGCAAAGTCAAGGATACACTACAACTACCTCACTGACTCTGTGTGCATATTTATGAGTGTGTGTGTGTCGGTGTGTGTGAGTGTGTGTGTGTGAGTGTGTATATATAAGAATATAAGATTTGTGTAGGTATGTGTGTGTGTGTGTGTGTGTAGATGTAAGCATGTGTTTAGGTGTGTGTGTTCATGTGTGTGTAGATGTGTGTGTGTGTGTGTGTGTAGATGTAAGCATGTGTTTAGGTGTGTGTGTGTGTGTTCATGTGTGTGTAGATGTGTATGTGTAGGTGTGTGTGTAGGTGTGTGTGTCATGAGCCTGTTGGACATTCCATTCTAAAACTCAGAAAACTCAGGTGTTATTCAGAATGGCCCCGCCCCCTTTTGCAGCTCTAACAGTCTTTACTCGTGTTTGGTTTGAGTGTACCTGTGGGAATTCCTGCTGGGTTATTGAGGACAGGACCGCGCCCCGTATCCCGACATCACGTCCGTGTTTACAGTGCGTGGTTCCTGGATGTTATGCTGTGACGCGGTGTGGTTGCCGTGGTTACAGTGGTGTATGGGTGCTGGTTCTGGCACGGCACCAGTACATGTTTATTCACTCGGTCCTGATGGGCTCATTTTTCTCTCTTTAGCAGCGAGTGGAACATGATGAATGAGCCGAGAGGAGCTGATGAGGTTAAAATACGAGAGAGAGAACGAGACGAGAACAAACAACCTTCCTGCTGTTCCTGTTTGTAATGTATTTAAAGCTGATGCTAATGTATTTTTAAATTGCCGCCCTACTTCATATCGAACGTCCTTATTAACTGTGGACGTTTCGCTCGCCCCGCTCCAGCCTGGCTGCAACACTTCTGGGATGAACTGGAATGTCAATTGTGAGCCAGGTCTGTTCGTCTAACATCAGTGTCTGATTTCACAAATTTCTCTTTAAGACTAATTGGGTGGGGTAGCTTAGCGGCGAAGGTTGTCGGTTCAAGCCCCATTACTGCCAAGTTGCCACTTTTTAGTCTCTGTGCACGATACGGATCTCAGTATGAACCCGACTGGTGCAGGTGAAAAGAAGAAGTTGGTATAGCACACATGTCAGAGGGGGTGGAGGTCAGTCACAGCCCTCCTGGGTCAGCAGTAGAGGTGAAATAAATTAGGGAATTGGATATGACTTAATTTTTAAGAAAATGGGGGGGACCCCTATAAGATCTAACCTTCCCAAAACCCCTAAAACCATAAACAATCAAGAACCCTTAAAACCCCTACCCCTGAAAACCCCCAAAACCCTAAGCGATCTAAAACCCCTAAACCCCCAAAACCCTAAGCGATCTAAAACCCCTAACCCCCTCCAAAAACTCCTACATGATCTAAAATCCCTCCCCCCCAAAGCCCCTAAAAGATCCAAAACCCCTTAAAGACCGGGCCGCGGATGTACGCCAGTGATAGCTCAGTGGTTAAGGTACTGGACTAGTAAACAGAAGGTTGCCGGTTCAAGCCCCGCCACCACCAAGTTGCCACTGTTGGGTCCCTGAGCAAGGCCCTTAACCCTCAATTGCTCATCGTGTTCCGCTCATTCTGTAAGTCGCTTTGGATAAAAAGCGTCTGCTAAATGCTGAAAATGTAAATGTACGGACGCAGGACGTTGATCTTTTCGGTGTCTGAGAGTCGCACCCGTCTGAGCGGCGGAGTTGAGCGGCGCGGTTGAGCGGCGCGGTTGAGCAAGGTGTCGCCGGCGTTCCTTCCCTAATGCGATTGCAGACAGATTGCAGAATTAGCCGGGAGCTTTACGCTGTTTGTTTTGTGTGCTGTGAGAGATTAGCGGCTTTAACGGCTCAGCCGGCGCTGCGGCACCGCGGCGGGGTGTTCACGCTCAAACCTGCACCCCTGGTGACCCCCCGTTCTGCTCTGTGTGTGTGTGTGTGTGTGTGTGTGTGTGTGTCCCCTCACACAGCCCCTCCTGTAGGGAGTCGTGAGATCGAATTGAACAACGAGAGCACAAACAAATCGGCTCGCACCTCCTCTGGTGTGTGTGTGAGTGTGAGTGTGTGTGTGCAAGAGTGTGTGTGTGTGTGTGTGTGTGTGAAAGTGTGTGTGAAAGTGTGTGTGAAAGTGTGTGTGTGAAAGTGTGTGTGTGTGTGAGTGTGTATCCACCATCCTACACGCATAGCAGCTCCATCTGTCCGACTGTAAATCCTATTTATACCGGATAAGAAGCGGCACCGTGTGAGAAGAATCTTCATCACCGACTCACTCCGGTGCTGGACTGGTTCTGCAGAAGATCCGACCATCTGAGGAACCTCAGGAGGAGATGCTGGAGGTTCCTGAGGTTCCTCAGAGATCTGTTCATGTTCCCATCAGTGTTAAAGGCAGGAACCCTCAACCAAGTCAGTTTGGTCCTTCGCCAATACTCACTTCATGGCTACAACCTGGAATCTGTTGTTTGTCTTTTCCGGAATCCCAGAGATCTGAGCTTTGTTCTCCTGCACTGGAGATCTGGATGGTTTTGTGTTGGTTGTCTGTCCTCTTTATCCTTTTGGTCATTGTTGGTCGGTCCCCTATGGCCACGGTGATCTGACCTCATCTACTCTGGAGATCTGACCCTTTCTGCTTTAGAGCTCAGAACTCGTGTTGTAGAGCTGAACAAACCATCAGAGGACCGTCGCTGACCACCTCTGACTTAGTCTTAGATTTTTCTTACTATTTTATTCCTGCATTTTCTCCTTTTTCTACTAGTTTAGTCATAGCCAATTAATCTTCTGCTGCTGAAAAGATCTAAAACCCATAAAAAAATCAAAAAGATATAAAACCCTTAAATCCCCTAAAGGATCTAAAACCTCTACAAGATCTAAAAGATCTAAAAACCCCAAAAAGATCCTTAAAAAATCTAAAACCTTTAGAAACCTAAAGACCTAAAACCCTTACAAAATCTAAAAGATCCAAAACCCCTAAAGGATGTAAAAGATCTTAAACCTCTAAAAGATCAAAAACCCATAAAAATATAAAATATCTAAAACCCTGAAGGACCTAAACCCCTTAAAACTACTTAAAGATCTTAAACCCTTAAAAGATCTAAACTCCTGCACATATTTAGTATACAGGAGTGACCCGTCGT
>NC_086013.1:932696-994962 GCF_030014385.1 Trichomycterus rosablanca
GTGGATGTGTGTGTGTGTGTGTGTGTGTGTGTGTGTGTGATGGCCGAGCGCTGACCTTTCAGCACCACAATAAACCGACCGATCAATAGTGTTAACCTGAACTTGACATTTCACACATACTCGCACACCTGCACACACACACACATCCACACACACACACACACACACACACACACACACACACCTGCACCCATTTACACTCATATATATTTATACACACACATACTCACACACCTGCACACACACACACACACACACACTTACACACACACCTGCACCCATTTACACTCATATATATTTATACACACACATACTCACACACCTACACACACACACACACACACACACAGGCACACTCAAACACACACTCTTGATGGGGGTATGAAGGCAGTTCTGGGGGGTTTGAGGGGTGATGTAGAGTTTAGATCTTGATGGGGGTATGAAGGCAGTTCTGGGGGGTTTGAGGGGTGATGTAGAGTTTAGATCTTGATGGGGGTATGAAGGCAGTTCTTGGGGGTTTGGGGGGTGATGTAGAGTTTAGATCTTGATGGGGGTATGAAGGCAGTTCTGGGGGGTTTGAGGGGTGATGTAGAGTTTAGATCTTGATGGGGGTATGAAGGCAGTTCTGGGGGGTTTGAGGGGTGATGTAGAGTTTAGATCTTGATGGGGGTATGAAGGCAGTTCTTGGGGGTTTGGGGGGTGATGTAGAGTTTAGATCTTGATGGGGTATGAAGGCAGTTTGGGGGGGTGGTGTAGAGTTTAGATCTTGATGGGGTATGAAGGCAGTTCTGGGGGGTTTGGGGGGTGATGTAGAGTTTAGATCTTGATGGGGGTTTGAAGGCTGAAATCTTTGATGCTGTTTGATAGGAAATAAATGTTGTTTTTCATGTTATGTTGGACAGTTTGGAAGTTTTTGGGATTCAAAGACGAGTTCTGGACTTCTGAGCTGTTTTGGGGTTGTTTGGGGTTGTTTGGGGTTGTTGGTTTGACCCGGATCGACGCCTCGGTGCGTAATGTAAGAAATGAAACGTGTTTATAAATATTTGATTGGGACGATCGCGGTCGTTTTTCCGTCTGATTTTGACGCTGCGTTTTTTTCTAATTGAAGCTGCACCGTTTCTGCTGTGGTCGCAGTTCTGTCTGCCGCCCGGGGTCGTCTCCGGAATGACGGATGTTTGTCAGGATTCGTGACGGGAGCGGCGCTGACTGTAATATCAACCCCCCCCTTTGAAGTAACCAGATTTGTTTGATGTGGATGATGCAAGATAATATCAGAGACTCTCGGAGACGAGGGGAGGAAATGCAATTTTGCAAATTGTGCTCGGCGATGTGCATTGATTTTCATAACTCGCATTCAAATAGAACGAATGATCATGAAGGTTCATGATGCTCACGCGCGCACACGCGCACACACACGCGCACACACACACACACACGTCCCATTCCAAAGCCGTGTACGGTAATATGGACTGATGGCACCTCGATCACAGCTGTAAAAGTCCCTACTTGTCTGGGGTTATTTCTCAGAAGATTTTGGAGTGTGCCTCTGGGATTTTGTACCTATTTGAAATGCCTGATCTAAACCAAGTGTTCCAATTCATCCCAGTAGTGATCAGTGTGGTTGAGGTCAGATTTGTGCAGGTCACTGAACTCATCAAACCAAACCATGTCTTCATAGTAATTGCAAACATAAGGGCCTTCCCTAAACTGTTTCCACAAACTTAAAACCATGTGATTTATTTTATATTGTTGATGATAAACACCTGATGTCTTAGCGGATGTCTTAATACTTCTGATCGTTCAGTGTACGTGGACTCCCGGTGCTTTTAGGTTTTTAAACTTTGGATGCGCTGGTGCTTCCAATTTTGTGGCAACAGTTTGGGGAAGATCAGCTTGAGAAAAGTAGAATGAGAGAAACTGAGGAAGAGAGAGCTTGAGAAATGAAGGGAGATTGAGAAAGATTAAGTGAAAGAGCAATTGAGAGAAAGTGAGAGGATGAGAAAAAAGGGCGAGCTTGAAAAAAGAAAAGAAAAAGATAAAGAGATTGAGAGAGAGAGCTTGAAAAAGAGAGTGAGAAAGAGAGAGCTTTAAAAAAGCAGGATGATTGAGAGGAGCGAGAGAGAAGGTTTGAGAAAAGAAGAGAAATCGAGAGCGATAGATTGAGAGAGCTTGAGAAAAGAGAAAATTGAGAAAGTGAAATAGTGAGAGAGTGAGAAAAGAAGATTAAGAGAGAGAGACAGAGTTCAAGAAAAGAAGAGAAATCGAGAGCGACTGAGTGAGAGAGCGTGAGAGAAGAAGATTGAGAGAGAGAAAGATTGAAAGTGAGAGAGCGAGAGCGTGTGAGAGAGAGTAGAAATATGATCGTGATCATATCGAGTCTATTAGGCGCCTAATTCCTTTGCATTATCTTTATTTCAAATCTATTTCACACTTCTGAATCTGATAACGTGATACACCAGAGACCCGCGTGTGTGTGTGTGAGTGTGTGTGTGAGTGTGTGTGTGAGTGTGTGTGAGTGTGTGTGTGTGTGAGTGTGTGTGTGAGTGTGTGTGTGTGTGTGAGTGTGTGTGTGTGTGTGAGTGTGTGTGAGTGTGTGTGTGTGTGTGAGTGTGTGTGAGTGAGTGTGTGAGTGTGTGTGTGAGTGAGTGTGTGTGTGTGAGTGAGTGTGTGTGTGTGTGAGTGTGTGTGAGTGAGTGTGTGAGTGTGTGTGTGAGTGAGTGTGTGTGAGTGTGTGTGTGTTAGAGGTCAGACTGAGGTTTTTAAAATGTTCCCGGGTCGTTCATTAGTGAGTCCGGGGCTCCAGGTCGAAGCTGCACTATTAAAACCTTCTCTCTCTCTCTCTCTCTCTCTCTCTCTCTCTCTCTCTCTCTCTCTCTCTCAATTCAATTCAATTTGCTTTATTGACATGACAAATTTACATATTTGTATTGTCAAAGCTTACATTAGTATATATAAATATTTGAAAAAAAGAACAAGTATATACATAGGAAAAAAATGGTAATAAAATATTCTCTCTCTCGTCTCTCTCTCGCCTCTCTCTCACCTTTCTCTCGTCTCTCTTCACTTCCTCCTCCGGGACCGAAGCGAATTCATTTGAAACAGAATTACGCGCGTCTGCGCTCGACGCTAACGCACCGGCACTCGCGGCGCTCTGGAGTTTACGAATGGGAAACCGCCGGGCGTCTGACGCTAACGCAATCACTGTTCCATCATGAATGGATCGGGAGCGATAGATCGGCATCAGAGATCGTTCATCTCCAGAGGGAAAGCAGAATGGGAGAGGAGCGACCTCGCCCGATTAGGATCAAACATCAGAACATGATTAGAGATGTTTATTTAAAACAGAGAGAGTGTGTGTGAGTGTGTGTGAGGTTAGGAGTGTGTGTGTGAGTGTGTGAGGTTAGGAGTGTGTGTGTGAGTGTGTGTGAGTGTGTGTGAGGTTAGGAGTGTGTGTGAGTGTGTGAGTGTGTGTGAGGTTAGGAGTGTGTGTGAGTGTGTGTGAGGTTAGGAGTGTGTGTGTGTGTGTGTGAGTGTGAGGTTAGGAGTGTGTGTGTGAGTGTGTGTGTGTGTGTGTGAGGTTAGGTGTGTGTGTGTGTGTGTGAGGTTAGGAGTGTGTGAGTGTGTATGTGTGTGTGAGTGTGTGTGTGTGTGTGTGAGGTTAGGTGTGTGTGTGTGTGTGTGAGGTTAGGAGTGTGTGAGTGTGTGTGTGTGTGTGTGTGTGTGTGTGTGTGTGAGGTTAGGAGTGTGTGTGTGTGTGTGAGTGTGAGGTTAGGAGTGTGTGTGTGTGTGTGTGTGAGTGTGTGTGTGTGTGTGTGAGGTTAGGTGTGTGTGTGTGTGTGTGTGTGTGTGAGGTTAGGAGTGTGTGAGTGTGTATGTGTGTGTGAGTGTGTGTGTGTGTGTGTGAGGTTAGGTGTGTGTGTGTGTGTGTGTGTGTGTGAGGTTAGGAGTGTGTGAGTGTGTGTGTGTGTGTGTGTGTGTGTGTGTGTGTGTGTGTGAGGTTAGGAGTGTGTGTGTGTGAGGTTAGGAGTGTGTGTGTGTGTGTGTGAGTGTGAGGTTAGGAGTGTGTGAGTGTGTGTGTGTGAGGTTAGGTGTGTGTGTGTGTGTGTGTGTGAGGTTAGGAGTGTGTGAGTGTGTATGTGTGTGTGTGTGTGTGTGTGTGTGTGTGTGTGAGGTTAGGTGTGTGTGTGTGTGTGTGTGAGGTTAGGAGTGTGTGTGTGTGTGTGTGTGTGTGTGTGAGGTTAGGAGTGTTGATGGGCGTGTTTGTGTTGCTCTGTGAATTTCCACTTTGATTACAGAGTAAATAAAAACAACACAAATACGATCCTGTGGTCAGTTAACATAAATCAATAAATCAATAAATAAATCAATAAATAAACTGAGTGAAATAAGTCTGTATTTAACCTAAATGTGTGTATTTATAAAGTTTTTAACATTATTATTATTATTGTTAATAATGTATTGGTAATGTATTATTATTATTGACAATTATCATCATCATCATCAGTATTAGTGTGTGTGTTCACCTTTTGTTTTAAAACATGACTTGAACTTAAGTGACTTAATTTAAATAATTTCAAAGTCATTTTTAAAATTTTAAATATAAAATTAAAAGATAAAAATAAAAACAGAAAAATAAAGAAATAAAACAAATTCTACAGTCGGGAAAAAACAATAAAATTGATATAAAGAAATAATAAATTGTGATAGTAGGAAAATTAAAAAAAATACCATGCAGCCTCATCTGCTCAGATCTGGGACCAATAGTCAGTATAGAGTCACTGCCCATGGTGCTGGTATAGTGGTATAGAGTCACTGTCCATGGTGCTGGTATAGTGGTATAGAGTCACTGTCCATGGTGCTGGTATAGTGGTATAGAGTCACTGTCCATGGTGCTGGTATAGTGGTATAGAGTCACTGTCCATGGTGCTGGTATAGTGGTATAGAGTCACTGTTCATGGTGCTGGTATAGTGGTATAGAGTCACTGTCCATGGTGCTGGTATAGTGGTATAGAGTCACTGTCCATGGTGCTGGTATAGTGGTATAGAGTCACTGTCCATGGTGCTGGTATAGTGGTATAGAGTCACTGTCCATGGTGCTGGTATAGTGGTATAGAGTCACTGTCCATGGTGCTGGTATAGTGGTATTGAGTCACTGTCCATGGTGCTGGTATAGTGGTATTGAGTCACTGTCCATGGTGCTGGTATAGAATCACTGTTTGTAGTGCTGACCACATTATTGTCCATGGTGCTGGTATAAAGTCGCTGTTTGTAGTGCTGACCACTTCATTGTCCATGGTGCTGACCACAACGCTGTCAATTGCTTAAATAGCGTTATTGCCCATGGAGTCTCTGTGTGTATCTATCCACTTCTCATGGTGCTGATACATGCATTGTCCATAGTTCTAACCACAACACTGTTCATGGTGCACGCATCATCTATGGTGTGGTTCTAGTAACTGTCCATGGAGCTGACCACAACACTGTCAATAGTTCAGATAGAGTCACTTCTCATGGTGCTGATACATGCATTGTCCATAGTGCTGACCACAACACTATCCATGGTGCTGATATAGTCACAGTCCGTGGTACTTCTTGGCCCACTCACCATGGTGCCGATACATGTATTGTATATGGTTTTGTTGAAGTTACTGTCTACCTTCAATGGGGCTGAGAATGGACCACTGTCTGTAGTGCTGACCACAATACTGTCCATACTGGTTAGTCTACTCTCAAAGTGGCTGATAGAGTCACATGAATGCGGGACTGACCTTGCAGTCTTTGGTCCTCCACTGTTGGGATTGATGGTGCAGATGGAGTCTTAGTTTCTCGTCACTGAATTGTCTACATACTTCTGGCTGTACAGAAAGGTTCATGCGCTATTTCTATAACCGTACGGGTGAGACGTGACACTCGCCGGTGTGTTTTTCTCTCTTTAAGGTTCCTGTCCTACAGAATTTATTTTTGTTCTCCGTGTCTGTGCAGATCTTCCGTCCAGTCCTGTGGGACGTTTCTCCTTCCGTCCTCTTCCTCCTCCTCCTCCTCCTCCTCACGCCTGTGTGTGTTCTCCATCAGCCAGCAATGCAGAGCTCAGCCAGAGGAACACGCTGCCCAGCAGAACCCACCAGAACGACACCAAACCGGGTCAGGACAAAACACACAACACGTGGGCGCTCAACAGCAACATCCCGCTGGAGACCAGGTGTGTGGAACCGCACACACACACACACACACACACACACACACACACCACTCACACACACAACACACACCAAACACACACATTACACACACCAAACACAAAACACACAACACGTGGGCGCTCAACAGCAACATACCGCTGGAGACCAGGTGTGTGGAACCGCACACACACACACTAAACACACACACACCACTCACACACACAACACACACACACACACACACACAACACACATTACACACACCAAACACACAACACGTGGGCTCTCAACAACAACATCCCACTGAAGACCAGGTGTGTGGAACCGTAAACACACACTCACACAGAGAACACACACAACACAGTACACACCCTAAACACACATTAAACACACACACACACACTCACACACTCAGAGTAAAAATTGAGTGTCCCAATGAGTCAGGTTCATAAATTTACCATATAAATGTTACAGCGCTGATGCTCTGCTTTACACACACAGATTATATACGGACGTGAGAGTGTGAAAGAAATGAGAAAGTAAAGCAGAAGAGAGAGAGAATGAGAGAGGAAGAATGAGAGAGAATGAGAGAGAGAGAGAATACGAGAGAGACGGAGGAAGGAAAGATTGAAAATCCTCTCCTGAGTCGAACAGAGAAATGAAGGAATAAATAAAAGATGAAAGCAGGAAATCTGTTAGTTGGAAGGAAATGAAGCCGCACACTTTAGGATACACACACACACACACACACACACACACACAAACAATGCGTGAGGGGATAGGTGTGTGTGTGTGTGTGTTAAGTAGGTTCTCCATCTTCTTTGTACACTGTGGTTTCAGACAGAATGTGATGTGATGTGTGTGTGTGTGTGTGTGTGTGTGTGTGTGTGTGTGAGATGAAACTGAGATCTGAGATAATCACAGATCCACAAATCACATCACAGCAGAGACTGAAGAGCAGGAAGCATGTGTTGTGTTTTGAACTGGTGCTGGTCATGGTGGCTCTTGCTGGTCACCATCTAGCAGGTGTTGTGTTTTGATCACGGTCCTGTTGTTGTAAAGTGGTCACTATTAAATATTCTTTGTTTAATGAGCAGCAGATCAGGTTTTTTGGACACAGGAGCCGGTCTTTAACCAGCAACCGGATAATACGGCTCAACACCTCAGAAACTAGATGGTCAGGAGGTCAAGGAGTGTCCCAAAAATAAATAAATCAGAAAGCAGAGACTGTTAAATTATATTGTCCAGATATTTACTGAAAAACACAACAAAAGAACAAATAGCGTCCTGTTTTTAAGCTCAAAGTCACCGTCAGAGTCGTGGAGGGGAACGTAAGGCGAACTTCTCCGGGTTTTATTGCTCCGTACGTCTGAAGTCCCTCAGAACCTCGTCTCCTAACACTCCCTAAAACAACCATACGTGTTTGGAGACGAGGTTCTCATGGAGCCCGGAGAAGTTCGACCTGCGTTCCCCTCCACGACTCCACCGGTGACTTTGAGCGTCCGCGTGTTTGCTGACACCTCGAGCTCCTAAATGAACTTTCTCAATTAAAAGTTGATCAATGAGGGGAACAAACTGACCCCCCCCTCCCCCCCCCCCCTCCCCCCCGTGTGCCCCCTCCGAATCTCATCAGCATGTTTCATCAGCTTCATCCAATACGGCACGTCGGGACATTTTCTCGTCACTGTCGCTCATAATCAGGAGAAAATTTCCCCCGTCAGCACAAACCCGCCCCGGTCGATACGGGCGCCTGTTTTTCTGCTCGCTGCTCATCGATCACCGGGGCGTCGCTTTCGGGCGCAACTTTTGCTCTTCGGCGTGGACCTTCGGGGGGGACGAGCGCCTTTTAAACAGCCTTCAATTCGAAGGTTAAGTAAAGCAGATTCAACCTCCAGAAATCTAAATATATATATATATACAGTGTATCACAAAAGTGAGTACACCCCTCACATTTCTGCAAATATTTCATTATATCTTTTCATGGGACAACACTATAGACATGAAACTTGGATATAACTTAGAGTAGTCAGTGTACAGCTTGTATAGCAGTGTAGATTTACTGTCTTCTGAAAATAACTCAACACACAGCCATTAATGTCTAAATAGCTGCAACATAAGTGAGTACACCCCACAGTGAACATGTCCAAATTGTGCCCAAATGTGTCGTTGTCCCTCCCTGGTGTCATGTGTCAAGGTCCCAGGTGTAAATGGGGAGCAGGGCTGTTAAATTTGGTGTTTTGGGTACAATTCTCTCATACTGGCCACTGGATATTCAACATGGCACCTCATGGCAAAGAACTCTCTGAGGATGTGAAAAATAAAATTGTTGCTCTCCACAAAGATGGCCTGGGCTATAAGAACACCCTGAACACCCTGAAACTGAGCTACAGCATGGTGGCCAAGGTCATACAGCGGTTTTCCAGGACAGGTTCCACTCGGAACAGGCTTCGCCAGGGTCGACCAAAGAAGTTGAGTCCACGTGTTCGGCGTCATATCCAGAGGTTGGCTTTAAAAAATAGACACATGAGTGCTGCCAGCATTGCTGCAGAGGTTGAAGACGTGGGAGGTCAGCCTGTCAGTGCTCAGACCATACGCCGCACACTGCATCAACTCGGTCTGCATGGTCGTCATCCCAGAAGGAAGCTGACGCACAAGAAAGCCCGCAAACAGTTTGCTGAAGACAAGCAGTCCAAGATCATGGATTACTGGAATGCCCTGTGGTCTGACGAGACCAAGATAAACTTGTTTGGCTCAGATGGTGTCCAGCATGTGTGGCGGCGCCCTGGTGAGAAGTACCAAGACAACTGTATCTTGCCTACAGTCAAGCATGGTGGTAGTAGCATCATGGTCTTGGGCTGCATGAGTGTTGCTGGCACTGGGGAGCTGCAGTTCATTGAGGCAAACATGAATTCCAACATGTACTGTGACATTCTGAAACAGAGCATGATCCCCTCCCTTCGAAAACTCCCTTTTCCAACAGGATAACGACCCCAAACACAACCTCCAAGATCACAACTGCCTTGCTGAGGAAGCTGAAGGTAAAGGTGATGGACTAAACCCAATTGAGCACCTGTGGCGCATCCTCAAGTGGAAGGTGGAGGAGTTCAAGGTGTCTAACATCCACCAGCTCCGTGATGTCATCATGGAGGAGTGGAAGAGGATTCCAGTAGCAACCTGTGCAGCTCTGGTGAATTCCATGCCCAGGAGGGTTAAGGCAGTGCTGGATAATAATGGTGGTCACACAAAATATTGACACTTTGGGCACAATTTGGACATGTTCACTGTGGGGTGTACTCACTTATGTTGCAGCTATTTAGACATTAATGGCTGTGTGTTGAGTTATTTTCAGAAGACAGTAAATCTACACTGCTATACAAGTTGTACACTGACTACTCTAAGTTATATCCAAGTTTCATGTCTATAGTGTTGTCCCATGAAAAGATATAATGAAATATTTGCAGAAATGTGAGGGGTGTACTCACTTTTGTGATACACTGTATATATATGGCTCAACACCTCAGAAACTAGATGGTCAGGGGGTGAAGGCGTCCCAATTATTAAATAAATAAATCAGAGACGGTTAAGCTTGGAGCATCGTGTTTGGAGACGAGGTTCTCAGGGACTCTGGACGTCCGGAGCAGCGAATCCCGGAGATAAATCTGACATTATTATTATTATAGATTATTTATTTGTCCGTGTCATAAATGCTTGTCATTGAGTCCAGCTGGTCACTTCTCTGTGCCCGTATGTATAAAATCCCACACACGTCACGCTTGTTATCGCCGCTCACTGCTGTCCGATTTTGATGAACATGCTATGAAACGTTTGTTTTTCATTAGCGGAGGAGCCGTGTGTTTTATTTATTTCATTTGCTGCTTCACTAACGGAACGTTTCCTCATTTTATTTATTTCTTTATTTATTTAACGTTCATTTGAAACGCGGCTGGTCAGATTAGCAGCTCGCTGGCGGTCTGATGGTCGGATCTCGGCGTTCGTCGCTCGCGTGTCTTTATTGTTATTATAAATAGAAGCGAATCGGGCATGGCGGTCACGGCGGGTGAAAACTGAGTCAGAAGAGCGAAGCTGGAAAAAATAACGAGTGTCTAAAATTAATCTCCGCTTCGCCGGTTTCATCCTGACGCTTTAATGAGGTTCGGCGGCCGTTTGTGATTTTCTTAGAATGATTAAAATGGATGAAGATGGAAACTAAGCGAGTTAAACGAAGCCACACGATCAAACCAAAAGTATTGGGACGCCCCTCGTTATTGCTGAAGGAACTTCTGTACGCTGGCCTCTCCGGAGTCCTGACCTCAACCACACTGACCTTCATTTGGATGAATCGGAATGCTGAACGTGAACCAGGACTTCATCATTAAGTCCGAACCAAACGACTTGCTGCTTTTGCTCGGTGCACTTGAGTTCCAATCTCAGCAGTGCTATCGACCTGGCCGGGCGTCCGACAGGCACTGTGTGTCGTCTCTGAGGGTGGGAGGGTCCACAGGGGTTCCTGTCATTGCGTATGCAAAAATGTGACCTTCTCTGCCTGGTCAAGGTCGTGGAGGACGATCTGCAGACGGCATAGCAGTTCACCACTGGTAGGTGAAAAGAAGTGGCTCAGCCAGCCTGGGATTGGTGCAAGCGGCAGAGGGATTCATTCGTTCATTGTGTGTTTTACCACCGATGTATCCTGGTCAGGGTTGCGGTGGGTCGGGACAGGTCGCCAGTCCATCACAGAACACACACACACACACACAGACACACACACTTTAGTTAGCCTGACTGCATGTCTGCATGTCTGAACTTGTGGGAGGAAACTGGAGCACCCGGAGGAAACTCCACATAAAAAAAGGACCCGGACCGCTCCACCCGGGGTTCGAACCCAGAACCTTCCCTCTACCCGCTGTGAACACCCACCGAACCAAACGCACCCACGTCTCCGGTGATGTTTGTTCAGTGAGCAGCTTGTTTGTGTATCAGAAGGATGTTTGTTTGTGTACCAGAGTTCAGGACGTGCTGGTGTTTTTACGGCTCTTTAATTATCCAGCAGGTCGTCGGATAAGATCAGAATTAATAATTAATATGGGACGGCGAGAGGCGAGAGCGCGCCCGCCCGTCCTGACCCGCTGTAATTACACGGCGTGATCCTGCCCCCGGGAAAAGCCCACTTACATTTAATTAACGACTTCATTAATCCTCCCGATATTATCTGCAGTGAGACGAAGCTCCGGCGCTTAATGTGTGTAATTAAACGCGGCGCTAAAACACCTAATTACAGCAGAGATCTGTTTTAGGAACTTTTTAAATCATTATTATTATTTTTATTATCGACCGGATCAGATCAGATCAGAATCATCGTTCACATCCAAAACTTTCCGATAAAATAATAATAAAAACTTATATATCCTGGTCAGGGTCACTGTTGGTCCGGCGTCTCTGGAATCACTGGACACGGTGTAGGAACACACCCCGGACAAGACGCTGATCCATCCCGGGGCCTCGACCCCCCTGAATATTTGTGTATAGATGCCTGACCGGCCGATAGCACCTCTAAGGATTCCTGAGTCCTGGGGTAGTGAGCTAATAATTATTCAATTGAATTGTAATTAAATTGTATAAAAATGCCACATAATTACGTTTTGTTATAAATATAATCTAATATTTAATAAATATTAAATTAAATTAAATTGACATTATATAATTACACAAGTTTTGTTATAGATATAATGTTTAATTAATAGTAAATAAAATAAAATAAAATAAAAATAAAATTAATAACCTAAGTTTGAATATAAATATAAAGTTATGCTTATTAAATAATAAATATACTTAAAATAAATTACAATAAAATTCATTACATAATTACATAGATTTGTTATGAATATAAACTCATTTTTAATAAATGTTAAATTAAAATTAAATTAAAATTGCATTATATAATTACATATTTTTTTTATAAATATAAAGTAATGTTTATTAAATATTAAATTAAATTTAAATAGCATAACATAATAACACAAGTTTTGTCATATAAACTAATATTTAAACTAAATATAATAAATTAAATGAATATCAAAAATAAAGTGCTGTAGGCTGAATAGAGAATAAAGTGCTGTAGGTTAAATCGGCCTGGTTTAACGTCTCTCCGTCCTCTCTGTCTGTAGGCACTTCCTGTTCAAGCACGGCTCCGGTTCGTCGACGCTGTTCAACGCCACCAATCAGAACTACCCGCTGACGTCCAGCACGGTGTACTCCCCGCCCCCGCGCCCGTTACCCAGGAGCCCCATATCACGCCCGCTCTTCTTCTTCAGTAAACCGTATCGCTGCTGCAACTGGAAGTGCACGGCACTGAGCGCGGGGGCGCTGACCGTCGCCCTCGCCCTGCTCCTCACCTACGTCATCGGTGAGTACAGAGTGTGTGTGTGTGTGCGTGTGTGTGTGTGTGTGTGTGTGTGTGTGTGTTTATTACACTTTTCACTTCATACCACCTGAGAGAGAGACAGAGAGACACACTGGGCGAACGAGAGCAAGAGAGTGAGAGAAGCCCAACAGTAGTGCCCGACCTCAGGTCTCCAAATCTGGTGGAGGTTCTCAGAGAAGCCGCTGAGCTCTGATATGAACACTTTGGAGTTCCATCAGGGGTTCCTGAGGTACAGACAGTGTTCCTCCTGGGTCTTCAGCGTGCCCTGTAGGTACCAGGGTTTTGGGGACGCTTGGAACCTTCTGGTCGGCGGGTTCCTCTGTGAGTGTGGAGGTTCTGGGTTGGAACAGTTTGGTGTAGATGCTTCGTTCTTGAGTTTTTGGGCTCCTGAGTAAGCACAAAGTATTTGAGCCTTTAGAGTTATCTGGCCAAAAGTATTTGGACGCTTGACCATGAGCTTGCTGGATGTCTCTGACGTCTGTGAGATCTTTTCAGCTAGAACAGCAGCCGCACTACTGAGAAGCTTCTCGCAAGACTTAGACTTTAAGTATATCTGTGGGAATTTGTGTCCATTCAGAGCATTCAATAGATGACAGCGCTTGTATGGCTGGGCGCTGACTGATCAGTCGGGGTTCCGGTTCATCCCAGAGCTGTCGAGTGGTGCTGAGCTCAGGGCTCTGTGCAGAACACCGGAGCTTTTCTTCATAGAGCTCGCTCATGCTGGAACAGGAGAGGTCCTTCCCTAAACTGTTGCTGCACATTTAGAAGCATGTGATTCCTCTATATGATTGATTTCTTACTCTTGTTATTAACAGTTGTGGTTGAAACTTATGATTTTAATAACAAGACGAGGAAACAGTTTGAGAGTTTGGTGCTGAAATATTTTGGCGTGTTCGGTACGAATGGACTCGATTGGCCGTCACGTAACCATGTGACCCGAGACGCCGCCCATCAGCCTCCAAACTCTGCGTGGAGAGAAGCGAAGGGTTTTCGCTTTATTTGTTTTCACTTCGTTCAGCAAGAAAACTGAGCAGATAAATCACGGGTTTCATTTTCCAGCCGCGTCGTTTTCTCTCGCGCTCTTCCTCTTCTCGTTCGCCCACTCTCACACTCTCTCTGTCTCTCTCTCTCTGTCTCTCTCTCTCTGTGTCTGTCTCTCTCTCTCTCTCTCTCTCTCAGTATTAACTGAACTCACGCTGTGAAAAACTCCATTACAGAGATGAATATTTATGAACAATGGATGAGAGAAAGAGCGAGAGGAAAGAGTAAATATTCCCTCAGGCTGTTCTGAGGTTAATGGTGTTAAACTTTTGTTGAGCCAAGTCACCGCGCGCGTGTGTGCGTGTGTGTGTTCTCGTGTCTTTCCATCGACTCGACTCTGATTGGTCGTCGGCTCATATTTCCTTCGCTTCTCTGTGAATTGCGCTCGGTTAGAGGTGCGGGGGAATTAAAGTTGGGAGAGAGCGTACTTAATAACGTGCAGGGTCGAGGGTCGCGCGCTACACGCCGCTAATAAGGCCCGCACGGCGAACGCTAATGTTGGATAGACCGGATTGTAACAGGAACGCTGCTAATGAGTGTCGGAGAGGTCAGGAACACGAGTGCACTCGCAGAGAAGGTTCGAGAGTCGAGGTGAAACAACCACGTCTGTTAAATAACCAGCGGCAAACAAAGCCGGCGCCGACTCGACTGAGAGGAGAACGCTCACGGTCCCAGACTCGCCCTCAATCTAGGGTTAGGGGTTCCGCTCAGGGTTCCTTTGAGATGACACAGAGGTAAGAGAAACCAGGTTAGAGACAGACAGAATGGGGGCGTGAGAGCGTCAGGCGGAGGGTTAAACGCTTTTTAAGGTGGACTGTGTTAATCTCAGTAACTGGGTGTGATGCTCACATGTGTGGGACACCTTAAGGTACCCCCCTCTTCATCACTAGGTACACCGTATGGATAAAAAAGTTTCGGGATTCCCCTTCCACAACAGTTACTAAGAGGTGTAATAAATTACTGGCTTTGCAGCAACAGTTTAGGGAAGGACCTTTCTGTTCCAGCATGGGCAAGCTCTACAAAGACATGAAGACTGTCCTCAGTCCCTCTAAACAGCTCTAAACAGGACGAATCGGAACATCAATGGAGAACCAGCGTCCAGCCGAACAAACGCTGTTTTGTGAAAGCTTGGAATGGGCACAAATTCCCACACACAGACACACGTCAAGGCTTCTGAGACAAATACACACAAACACTTATACATACAGATACACACACACATCTATTCACACATTTATATACACACACACACACACACACACACACACATATATGCACTTACACACACTTATATACACATTTATACATACAGATACACACACACATCTATACACACACACTTACGTTCACACAACTGAAATGAATTGCTTACAAGCAGCAACAGTTTAGGGAAGGACCTAAAGACATGTAGCCTGCACAGAGCCCTGACCTTAGCCCCACTCAACAGCTCTGGGATGAATCGGAACACTGACTGATCAATCAGCGCCCAGGCATATAAATTCTGTCATTTTTGGCTGCTCTGACGGGGCACAAATTCCCACACACAGACACACGCTAAGCCTTCTCAGAAGAGCAAGGTTGGTCAGCTTTAATACTGAAACAGAACACCCCCGAAGCTGTCGGTCAGGCGTCCGGATACTTTTGGAGAAGCGCCGCACTGGCTGAGGAGTTTAATAAAGATTTAAAAGATTTAAATGTGAATAAAGCAGCGAAATCGAGCCGCGTATGAAAAACGGAAAAAACATCAAATTAAACGGACGCCCGGATTCATCGGGATAAAGCTCAGCCGAGTCCAGATCAAAGAGGATCGACGGAATGATAAAAACCTTTCATCTTTTTAATATAGCGATATTTACAGCTCTATTAGAGGCAGGAGAGTTACGGCTGTACGGGCGAGAGACACTCGGTTATTATGAGAGAGAGAGAGACGGGGGATTAGAGAGGACGATGTAGATTCAGTACAGAAACCAATATCCTTATTTGCTCAATTTTATTACATTCTGAAGTACTGACGGCTAGACACACACACACACACACACACACACACACTCACACACACACGTTCCAATATCCAACTTTCATTAGGAAGAGAGAACAGAAGCAAAACGCACGAGTTCCGACGATGCGAAGATGAAAGGAGAATCAGAGCCGAGGCTAATAACACTGCAATATTGATTAGCATTATCGCACACACACACACACACACACACACACACACACACACACACTCACAGTAAAGTGTTTTTTCATTTCATAAAAATCTGCTGCTCTCGGGTCTCATTTCTCCGTCTTATGATAAACACTTCGTCCTGATCAGGGTTGTGGTGGAACCAGTGCCATCACACACACAAACACACACACACACACACACTCACACACACACTCACTCACACACACACACACTCACACACACACACACAAACACACTCACACACACACACACACACACACACTCACACACACACACACACACACTCACAAACACACTCACTCACACACACACACACTCACACACACACACACACTCACACACACACACACACACACACTCACACACACACACACACACACACACCGGGGGGGCAGATTAGAGGTTAGAACCCAGAGCTTTGGAGTCGTTAAACTAACAGCATTATAAAGAATAGATCCAGATTCATGCATGCACAAAACATGAATACAGGTGTGTGTGTGTGTATATAAGTGTGTGTGTGTGTGTGTGTATATATGTGTGTGTATATGTGTGTGTGCGTGTGTGTGTGTGTGTTTTTGTATGAAAGATGTTTGAATAACAAAACGTGTGAGATTGAAGGTTGAAATCAAGTGACACACACACTCACGTACACACACACATCTATACAAACATATATGAACACACACTCACATATATACACACATACACTTATACACACACTTACACACACAGTTATGCCTACATACACACTTATACACACATTTATATATACACACACGTTCACATATATAGGCACGTATACACACACACACTTACACACTTATACACACACATCTATACACATACTTATACACACTTCTATACACACACATACACATCATATATATACTACATATACAGTGTATCACAAAAGTGAGTACACCCCTCACATTTCTGCAAATATTTTATTATATCTTTTCATGGGACAACACTATAGAAATAAAACTTGGATATAACTTAGAGTAGTCAGTGTACAACTTGTATAGCAGTGTAGATTTACTGTCTTCTGAAAATAACTCAACACACAGCTATTAATGTCTAAATGGCTGGCAACATAAGTGAGTACACCCCACAGTGAACATGTCCAAATTGTGCCCAAAGTGTCAATATTTTGTGTGACCACCATTATTATCCAGCACTGCCTTAACCCTCCTGGGCATGGAATTCACCAGAGCTGCACAGGTTGCTACTGGAATCCTCTTCCACTCCTCCATGATGACATCACGGAGCTGGTGGATGTTAGACACCTTGAACTCCTCCACCTTCCACTTGAGGATGCGCCACAGGTGCTCAATTGGGTTTAGTCCATCACCTTTACCTTCAGCTTCCTCAGCAAGGCAGTTGTCATCTTGGAGGTTGTGTTTGGGGTCGTTATCCTGTTGGAAAACTGCCATGAGGCCCAGTTTTCGGAGGGAGGGGATCATGCTCTGTTTCAGAATGTCACAGTACATGTTGGAATTCATGTTTCCCTCAATGAACTGCAGCTCCCCAGTGCCAGCAACACTCATGCAGCCCAAGACCATGATGCTACCACCACCATGCTTGACTGTAGGCAAGATACAGTTGTCTTGGTACTTCTCACCAGGGCGCCGCCACACATGCTGGACACCATCTGAGCCAAACAAGTTTATCTTGGTCTCGTCAGACCACAGGGCATTCCCGTAATCCATGTTCTTGGACTGCTTGTCTTCAGCAAACTGTTTGCTGGCTTTCTTGTGCGTCAGCTTCCTTCTGGGATGACGACCATGCAGACCGAGTCGATGCAGTGTGCGGCGTATGGTCTGAGAACTGACAGGCTGACCTCCCACGTCTTCAACCTCTGCAGCAATGCTGGCAGCACTCATGTGTCTATTTTTTAAAGCCAACCTCTGGATATGACGCCGAACACGTGGACTCAACTTCTTTGGTCGACCCTGGCGAAGCCTGTTCCGAGTGGAACCTGTCCTGGAAAACCACTGTATGACCTTGGCCACCATGCTGTAGCTCAGTTTCAGGGTGTTAGCAATCTTCTTATAGCCCAGGCCATCTTTGTGGAGAGCAACAATTCTATTTCTCACATCCTCAGAGAGTTCTTTGCCATGAGGTGCCATGTTGAATATCCAGTGGCCAGTATGAGAGAATTGTACCCAAAACACCAAATTTAACAGCCCTGCTCCCCATTTACACCTGGGACTTTGACACATGCCACCAGGGAGGGACAACGACACATTTGGGCACAATTTGGACATGTTCACTGTGGGGTGTACTCACTTATGTTGCCAGCTATTTAGACATTAATGGCTGTGTGTTGAGTTATTTTCAGAAGACAGTAAATCTACACTGCTATACAAGTTGTACACTGACTACTCTAAGTTATATCCAAGTTTCATGTCTATAGTGTTGTCCCATGAAAAGATATAATGAAATATTTGCAGAAATGTGAGGGGTGTACTCACTTTTGTGATACACTGTATACACACACTCATACGCAATTATGCACACACAAACTTATACACAAACACTTACACACACCCATCTATACACATATATATATACTACATATACACACACACACACACACACACACGCACACACACACACACACACACGCACACACACTCCTCTGTGTTTTTATTGCTCTGGTTTCTGGTTTTATTGCCGCTGATGAAACGTAAACAAAACAGGAGCAGAATTTAATCTGATAGAGAAAAATGTAGCAGCACCGACTATCATCTAAATATCACTTTTTAATAACAGCTTAGTCTTCCAGGTGTGTGTGTGTGTGTGTGTGTGTGTGTGTGATTTACACAGCTGAAGTTATGAGTTTACACACACCGGTGAGAAATCTGCAAGTGTTCCTGTTTTTTATGTAACTGAATTATTAAAACATTTGTGGTTTATTGTTTGTTTTACCACTGCTCTCTCTCCTGGTCAGGGTCACGGTGGGTCCTGTTCCCTGGGCAAAATCTTCTGAATTTGGGTTTATAAACACATTGTGGGTTTAAAGTCTACACAAAACATGTAACTGTAACGTAGCGGCTGATGAATGAATTTAACAGTGAGCCACGTTGAGTCGTGTCCTTCTAATTTTTGTGCCCCCCCTCACCCCTCTCTCTCTAACCCCTCTCACCCCTGCCCCCCTCCCCCGTGCCCGCAGTAGTGCACTTGCTCGGCCTGCCCTGGTCTCTGCGGAAGTTGGAGCTGTTTGAAAACGGACTGAGTAAAGGAGAAGCAGCGCCGGAGGGAACCGACTTCAACATCGACCTGCCGGGATTCAACAGCAGCCAGAGAGGTGTGTGTGTGTGTGTGTGTGTGTGTGTGTGAATGAGTGTGTGTGAGTGAATGAGTGTGTGTGTGTGTGAGTGTGTGTGTGTGTGTGTGTATTCTCTGACATGATAACGATATTAAAGGTAATTAAAGTGCATTCTCACACGTGCCAGTCAGTTAAATCCGACCGGGAGTGTGTGTGTGTGTGAGAGAGTGTGTGTTTGTGTGTGTGTATGTGTGTGTGTGTGTGTGTGTGAGAGAGAGTGTGTGTTTGTGTGTGTGTATGTGTGTGTGAGTGCGTATGAGTGTGTGTGTGGCCTAATTACAAAAGTTTGATTGGCGTTTAATTAATGACATATCCAAACATCACTTCCTTAATCCCTGGCAGATGAATCTGTCTCACACACACACACTCCTTGTGTTTGTAAGCTGATGTGTGTGTGTGTGTGTGTGTGTGTGTGTGTGTGTGTGTGTGTGTGTGTGTGTAAATCTGTTGTTGCTCTGTTTTCTCGCCCTGTAAGTTAAAGTTTATAGATGTTTATACTGATGTGTTGATATAGATAATAAATCAATATCAGGTAGTGTGATGAAGCCACAAACCAGTAAATACAAACAAACCCTAATAAAATATTACTAAATATTAATAATAATAATATATAATAATAATAATAATAAACGTCATATTTATAATAATATTGATAATATTAACTACAGTTATAATAATGTTACTAACAAAATACAAAATAAAATATAATAAATGTAAATAATAATAAAATATTACATAATGAAATAATAATATTAATTATATTTATAAAATTATAATAACATTATAATATTATAAAAATATCAAAATATAATAATAAAAGAAGTAACAATAATAATAATAATAATAATAATAATAAACAATAATAATAATAATGGTACTTAAATATTGAATAAAATATAATACATGTAAATAATAATAAAATATTAAATAAAATGAAATAATATAATATAATAATATAAGTTCTTAAAATTATTATAACATTTTAACATTATAAAGGTATTAAAATATTATGACAATAAAAAATAACAACAATAATGGTATTAATAAAATATTGAATAAAATAAAATATTAAAATATAATAAAAATAAATAAAATATAATTAATGTAAATCATAATATCATATATATTAATATATTAATAATAATTAATAATATTGCTAATAATAAAATATAAAACATTTAAATAATAATAAAATATTTTATCAAATAAAATATAAAAAATGTAATTAATAACAATAATAATAATAATAATAAACTTGTTTTATTGGATAATTTTTATAAATATAATAATAACAATAGTACTTATTAAATATTAAATGAAATATTATAATTGCAGATAATAATAGAACATTACATACATTAAAATATAATAATAATTGCACTAATAAAATATTTAACAAAATATAAAAAATTTAACAATTTTAAAATATATCTAATGATAATAATAACCTCAATAATAATGTATTTTTATGTGAATCAATTTGATTGAATTTCTGTATTTATATTATAAACGTATATTATTTTTATGATGTATATTTTCTGTTGTTCTGTGAGCTGTTTGATCTCAGGTATAATATATGGATATCTGTATTTATATATATATATATACAGTATATATGTTATATATATTTGAGGTTATTACTGGACGTGCTGAGCAGTGAAAGTTCATTATTTTTTATCCTGCAGCAGCTACTGAAGCGTGATTATAAACTTATTAAAATTCTGACTTTCTAAGTGCTGAATATTTGTGGGAAAGCTTTAATGTGGAGATAATAAGAGGATGTGGATGCTCCTCGTACCTTCGCGTGATTATAAGCTCATTACTCACGTCTGGGTGTTTATACGGTTATGAGCTGGTATAAAAGCACTCGGGTTTTAATCTCATAACGTTCTGATGTAAATATTTACTTTTATTTGTGTAACGTCTTTAAACTTTGTTCTTCTGAATATGAGCAATAGTTTGTACAGTGAGAGCCAAAAGTATGTGGACACTGTCGACTCTGTGGCTCTCAGAATCAGTTCTAACGGAACATGACCAGGTTTCAGTCGCTCAGAACTCAGAGTCGGGCGGCGCGGCTTTAGCTGGCGGCGGATTTAAAACGTTGGCATTTATAAATGGCACGGTGCTCTTCTGCATAGCACTCGTGACCACAGCGACCTTTTCCAGAATGATTCGCTCTCCTCCGTCCTGCCTGTGACCCGGGAGGGTAAATAACGGAGGCTCTGCGTCTCCGGGTCTCGTACCGCCGCTCTTCACCCGCGCGCTCGAGATTAATAACTGAAGTGAAGCGACGCCGCCGGGAGGAACAAATTCTGATGGATTTAAGAAGAGAAACTGAAGCTGGAATGTAAACGACGTCCTCCAGCGCAGGATGGTACCAGAGCAGGATGGTACCAGAGCAGGATGGTACCAGGGCAGGATGGTACCAGAGCAGGATGGTACTAGAGCAGGATGGTACTAGAGCAGGATGGTACTAGAGCAGGATGGTACCAGGGCAGGATGGTACCAGAGCAGGATGGTACTAGAGCAGGATGGTACCAGGGCAGGATGGTACCAGAGCAGGATGGTACTAGAGCAGGATGGTACCAGGGCAGGATTGTACCAGAGCAGGATGGTACTAGAGCAGGATGGTACTAGAGCAGGATGGTACCAGAGCAGGATGGTACTAGAGCAGGATGGTACTAGAGCAGGATGGTACTAGAGCAGGATGGTACTAGAGCAGGATGGTACTAGAGCAGGATGGTACCAGAGCAGGATGGTACTAGAGCAGGATGGTACTAGAGCAGGATGGTACCAGAGCAGGATGGTACTAGAGCAGGATGGTACCAGAGCAGGATGGTACTAGAGCAGGATGGTACTAGAGCAGGATGGTACCAGAGCAGGATGGTACTAGAGCAGGATGGTACTAGAGCAGGATGGTACCAGAGCAGGATGGTACCAGAGCAGGATAGTACTAGAGCAGGATCGTACCAGAGCAGGATGGTACTAGAGCAGGATGGTACCAGGGCAGGATGGTACCAGAGCAGGATGGTACCAGAGCAGGATGGTACTAGAGCAGGATGGTACCAGAGCAGGATGGTACTAGAGCAGGATGGTACCAGAGCAGGATGGTACCAGAGCAGGATGGTACCAGAGCAGGAGCAGGATGGTACCAGAGCAGGATGGTACCAGAGCAGGATGGTACTAGAGCAGGATGGTACCAGAGCAGGAGCAGGATGGTACCAGAGCAGGATGGTACCAGAGCAGGATGGTACCAGAGCAGGATGGTACCTGGGCAGGATGGTACCAGAGCAGGATGGCACAATCAGTGCCCAGCCCTACAAATTCCCACAGTCTTGTAAGAAGCTTCTCAGAAGCCAGTGCTTTGATCTTGGTGACGTTTTCCATGTCCTTGTTGTTCTGTTGTGTAGATAAGGAGGCGTGGCCCCGTGGGAGGGGCTACGACGTGGGCGTGGTTGAGGTGGAGGGGCGTGTCATCCAGCAAGTCCCGCCCAGCAGCTTCTGGAGATTCAGCATGATGCTTCAACATCCAGAGTTCATCCGCTTCAACATCACACACACACACACCGCGCTGCTGGGTATCTACGGCCGGAGGAACACACCGCCCACACACACACAGGTACCACACACACACACTCACACACACACTCCCACATACACACACACACACACACCGCTGCTGGGTATCTACGGCCGGAGGAACACTCCACCTACACACACAGGTACAACACACACACTCATATAAACACACACACACAGGTACAACACCCACACACACTCACACACACACTCCCACATACACACACACACACACACACACCGCTGCTGGGTATCTACGGCCGGAGGAACACTCCACCTACACACACACAGGTACGACACACACACACACACTCATACACACACCGCTGCTGGGTATCTACGGCCGGAGGAACACACCGCCCACACACACACAGGTACCACACACACACACTCCCACATACACACACACACACACACCGCTGCTGGGTATCTACGGCTGGAGGAACACTCCACCTACACACACAGGTACAACACACACACTCATATAAACACACACACACAGGTACAACACACACACACACTCACACACACTCCCACATACACACACACACACACACACCGCTGCTGGGTATCTACGGCTGGAGGAACACACCGCCCACACACACACAGGTACTACACACACACACTCACACACACACTCCCACATACACACACACCGCTGCTGGGTATCTACGGCCGGAGGAACACTCCACCTACACACACACAGGTACGACACACACACACACACTCATACACACACCGCTGCTGGGTATCTACGGCTGGAGGAACACACCGCCCACACACACACAGGTACCACACACTCACACACTTACACACACACTCCCACATACACACACACACACACACCGCTGCTGGGTATCTACGGCTGGAGGAACACACCGCCCACACACACACAGGTACCACACACTCACACACTTACACACACACTCCCACATACACACACACACACACACCGCTGCTGGGTATCTACGGCTGGAGGAACACACCGCCCACACACACAGGTATGACACACACACACCACACACCCACATACACACACACAGGTATAAACACACACATACACACTCACATACACCCACACACACACCGCTGCCGAGTATCTACGGCTGGAGGAACACACCGCCCACACACACAGGTACCACACACTCACACACTTACACACACACTCCCACATACACACACACACACACACCACTGCTGAGTATCTACGGCTGGAGGAACACACCGCCCACACACACAGGTACCACACACTCACACACTTACACACACACTCCCACATACACACACACACACACACCGCTGCTGAGTATCTACGGCTGGAGGAACACACCGCCCACACACACAGGTACCACACACTCACACACTTACACACGCAAGAACGACACACACACACACACCGCCCACACACATACAGGTTCCATACACACACTCACACATACATACACACACATACTCATACACACACACACTGCTGCTGGGTATCTATGGCCACACACACACACACACCCACAGAGGTACGACCACACACACACAAACACACACACACACTGCACTGCTGGGTATCTACTGCCGGATAAACACACCGCCCACACACACACACGCAGGTATGAGCACACACTCAGGTACGACACAAACACAGACTTTTGTCACATCACTTTATCACTAATAGCATCAATGACCAAAATTGAAAACTATGCCAGTGTGGTGTCCCACAAGGTTCAGTTCTGGGACCCTTTGAGGTGCCAGAGATGAGATCAGAACCCTCTTCAGCCGAAGCCGTTTAGCCGCCGGCGTTCTCTCCTGAAACAGCTAAATCAGACGATAATCGCGTTTCCACAAACTTTAGCTCGTGTCAGGCAGCGATGCTCTTTTCAGCTCGGCTGCCAGATTGAAGCTCTGCGCGGGTTTATCGTAGCCGCGTGTATGGTTTTTAATCCGGATAATTAGCCGGCGGTTCTGTGTTTCTAATGATTTGGCGTGAGCCGAGCCGCCACCCGATAATTAAAGCTCGTTAGCGTCGATATCTTCCAGATGAACCATTCACGTCGTTAAGGAAATTATGGACGCGCATAATTAAATTCTGGGCTTCTCGTTGTTGTGCCTCGTGTTTGGGTGGGTGGTGTGTGTGTGTGTGTGTGTGTGTGTGTGCGTGTGTGTGTGGGCGGAGAAAAAGCGAGAAGACGCTTAATTATTGTCTGCTAATGAAGTGGGTTTTAAATGTGTGTGTGTGTGTGTGTGTGTGTGTGTTAGACCATAATCTGAGCCTCCCATATGGTAATACATATGTTTATGTAACCCACACACACACACACACACACACACACACACACACACACATGATTATTAAACAATACACAAACCACCACTTGTTTGATGTTCTGTAACTTCTCAAAGTTCAAAACTCTCATTTAACTTTGTCTAACTCTCACTAGTGTGTGTTTGGATAAAGCTGCCGGCTTCTCTGTGCCCGTATAAACAGAGCGACGGTAAGTCGATGCTCCGGTCCTGTTGGAACTGAATAAATGATTAAAAAAATGAATGTGTGTGTGTGTTTGTGTGTTTCTGCCTGCAGTTCGACTTTGTGAAGCTGCTGGACGCGAAGCTGCAGGAAGTCGGGCGGAGCGTTGCCATGACGACAGTGTTCATGGAGTACCTGGACGCGGGGACGTGGCACGTCGGCGTCTACAACGACGGCCGGAAGGTGGAGCAGGTGAAGGTGCAGAGCGCGGCTTTAGGTGAGAGACACGTACGAAACACACACACACACCACCCACACACACACACACACTTATACTTACACACACTCATACACACACACACAGGTATGAGCATACACACTCACACGCTCATACACTCTCATACACACACCACACACACACACACTTATACTCACACACACCCACACACACACACACACAGGTACAAGCATACACACACTATCATACACTCTCATACACACACACACCATCCACACACACGCAGGTACGAGCATACACACACACACACACACACTCATACACTCTCATACACACTCATACTCACACACACTCATACACACTCATACACACACACCACACACACACACCATCCACACACACGCAGGTACGAGCATACACACACACACACACACACTCATACACTCTCATACACACTCATACTCACACACACTCATACACACTCATACACACACACCACACACACACACCATCCACACACACGCAGGTACAAGCATACACACTCATACTCACACACACTCATACACACTCACACACACTCATACACACACACTCTCATACACTCTCATACACACTCATACTCACACACACTCATACACACTCATACACACACCATACACACACACCATCCACACACACGCAGGTACGAGCATACACACTCATACTCACACACACTCATACACTCTCATACACTCTCATAAACACACACACTCATACACTCTCATACACACACTCACACACACGCGGGTACAAGCATACACACATACTCATACACACACACTCTCATACACACTCATACTCACACACACTCATACACACTCATACTCACACACACTCATACACACTCATACACACTCATACACACACACACACACACACACACGGGTACAAGCATACACACATACTCATACACACACACTCTCATACACACTCATACTCACACACACTCATACACACTCATACTCACACACACTCATACACACTCATACACACACACACACACACACACACGGGTACAAGCATACACACACACTCATACACCCTCATACACCACACGCAGGATATTACAAGACGGGGGATAACAGAGATCGGCTCATGACTCTCCGTGCGAGATACGGATCTCCATATGATCTCCATACTGGTTCAGGTGAAAAGAAGCGGTCGGGGCTGCACACGTGTCAGAGGGGGTGAGTGTTAGTCACGGCTCTTTTTGGTCAAGACCCCGCCCACTTTTAGTCTCGTCTTTTCCCACCTAGCAGACCAGTGGCCAGTTTTGAATCCCGTTAGATGGTCTTTAATAAGGACGATCCAGACTCGTGACTCGGGGCTCATTTCTTCACCGTAGATTCGAGAGACGATACGACTGCAGTGTAATTAAACCCTGATCAGCTTGACGTCTCCCTCACGAGGTCTCGCTCGAGTTTTAGGGGGAACCGCGGGGCTACCGGTCAGGCCAGAGGGCGTGATGGAGAATTCGTTAGGAATTCGTTCTGCTGCTTCTCTCGTTTGTGAATATAAATGAAGCTACAGACGAGTCGCGTCTGGTGAGAAGTCGAGCATCTAAGTGCATGAGGAGTAAGAGAGATCGATCACTCACGCTCAGCTTGTTCAGTCCGCAGGAGTACAAGTACCGACATTTCACCTCTTACTTAAGGACGTTAAAGTTCCCGGTTGCAGCGTTGGGTGCGTAAAAGTCAAAGTGTCGTGGTTCTAGTGTAGTCGAGCGAGCCACTGAAGGAGTTTGGTAATGAGCCACGTTGTCGTCCTTCCTTTTAATTGATGACGAGTGAAAATCCGCTCCAGGTGGAGGTATTTCTACATATCACGGTTCCTCCCTTTCAGACTTGCCACCTCCTTGGTTTTGCTTTTCTCGGTTTCAGAGATCTCGTCCGGCATTGTGGTTGTTCGGGGGTGTCACGTTTGGAACTGCCCTTGAAAAGGGGGCCACAGAGAGGGACAGACGACCCCTTTTCCGAAGAGATCCCCACATAAGGGAATGACGTTTGATGCGGGCTGCGCCAGTTGATGGTGTGGTGTTTAGGGTTCCGTATGTTTCCTTATTTCCGGGAGCTGGGTTGGCGCAGACGGGCGGAGCAGCCTGTCAGTTCTCAGCCAGCGTGGAGTCTTTATATCAGCAGGAGAACTGGTACTCTGGTCCTGCGTGCCACCTCTTTGTTGTAAGGTCAGAGTTCCCAGAGTTGATTTGCCCATCGGAGGACTCAGCTAGAAAAAAACCCTTGAGAACTCGCAGAAGAACCTTGATTGTTCGTGTTGGCGAGACGATTCTTGAATACGTCTGTGTGATGTTTATTTTTGAAAGGTTTTTCTCTGATGGCACAGGGTTGGTACACTCATCATGTTGCTGATGTGCATGTTTGGCTTCCTGAATCACCTTGACTGTCTGTTTGTGATAAAGAGCTCTTGTTATCACTCTTGTCGAGCCTCGTGAAGAGTCTTGTGCTGGTTGAGTGCCGTTCTGCTTTTTTTACATTCCGCTGTTGTCGTTCCCGACTCGGTGTTGCTATTGAGGAGTCGTTGTGAAGGTCAACGAATGCAGAGAGAGCCAGAGATTCGTCTGTTTGTCCAAGGAAAGACTTGGTGGAGCTTCTGTAATCCATTATTAATCATTGGATGGTCCTAGTGGCCATAGTATCCTTATCTGTCTGTACTTGGAGGTTCTTTTCACTAGGAGAACACTTATCGAGAGTACCGAGGCTCAGGCGGACTTTAATCAAGCAGAACATCTTCAGAATTTGCTGCCTGGTAGCAAGAGCATTTTAGGAAAGCAAGAGTTCCTGAATCACCTGAACTGTCAGGTTCCTCCAAAGAGGTTCCAAGGGTATGCCAGACCAACCAAAGATCCGAGAGAGGCGGGATTCTTGATCATAGCTTCTACTGGTAGTTCAATAACACACCCAAACGTCCGAACCTGTGGTTCCTCTTGGACAGAGCAGGATTACTGTTGCTGACCGGTCTCCGGATGGTCTCAGGATGGTCTAAACCCACCTCACGTTCCCTGTTAGTGGGTGAACAATCCAACGCTTGGTGAATTCTGCTTCTCAATGATTGGAAGACCAAAAGACGACGTCTCTATCCTTGAGGTAACATCTCTGGTTTAAGACCCCAAAAAGCCAGAAGGATCGTCAGGTCCTGCTTTGTTGGTTGGTGCAGTTGCTTTCACAAGATGTTTCCATTGTTGGAGAACCAGAGCAGAAGAATCCATCCCACGTCCACAAAGTTCTGCCCTCCAGCGTAGATCTTGAGAAGATCAGTCTGTTTGTTTAAGACTTGTTCAAGGAGAACTTAATACTTAGACCATGCTAATCGCTCTCTCAGAGCTTCTCAGAGAGTCTCTTGGCCTCACAGTTGAGGAGTTATTACGAGTTAAAACAAGAGTGAAGAAACAAACAGACCTTGATGCATTGTTCTCAAGGTGCCTCTTTGGAACGTTGCAGGTAATGGGTGGGATGGGCTGGAGTTAGAAGATAAGACGTGTTGAACGGTTCCTCACCTCTCTGGAGGTGAAACATGTCATTACGGCGGTACGGCGGTGGGCCGCGAGTCCGAGGGTTCCTTTATGGACCCGCCGTTCGTACTCATCAATCTGGCTGAGCTTCTCGGAGCTCCGGGTTAAGAGCGACTCTATGATTTTTACGCCCCGTTATGATCCGCGGCTCGCTTTTATCGTCCAGGAATCAATTCCAGGAAACACAGCGGCAGAGAGAGAGAGAGAGAGAGAGAGAGAGAGAGAGACATACCTAGAAATATATATATATAAAATATTTATTAAAAATGTCTCAGTGAAGGGGGAGAACGTGCAGAGGTCAAACAAAAAAAAACAAAAAAAACTTATTAGAACAAACCATTAAATGATCACTCCAGTGTTTCTTCATCTTTAAACAGAAACCTTTGGTACTAAAATGGAAAGCTTCAGTACTGGTACTGAAGCTTTGGTACTGGTACTGGTAGCTTTGGTACTAAAACAGAAACCTTTGGTACTGGTACTTGTAGCTTTGGTACTAGAATGGAAAGCTTTGGTACTAAAATTGAAACGTTTGGTACTGGTACAGGTAGCTTTGGTATTAAAACAGTAGACTTTGGTACTGGTACATGTAATTTTGGTACTGAAACAGAATTGTTTGGTGCTGGTACTTGTCATTCTGGTACTAAAATAAAAAGCTTTGGTACTGGTACTGGTATCTTTGGTACTAAAACAGAAATCTTTGGTACTAAAACAGGAGGCGGATTATCATGGATAATTTTGGAATTCTGGTATTGGGAGCTTTGGTACTGGTGCAGGTGTTTTGGTACTAATACAGAAACCTTTTGTCCTGGTATGGTTGTATGTGTAGTACTAAAACAGAAGCCTTTGGTACTGGTACTCGTGGCTTTAAAGCTAAAATGGAAAGCTCTGGTACTGGTACTTTTGGTACTATAACAGAAATCTTTGGTGCTGGTACTCATAGCTTTGGTACTAAAATGGAAAGCTTTAGTACTGGTACTGGTAGGTTTGGTACTGGTTCAGGTAGCTTTGGTACTAGAATGGAAAGCTTTGGTACTAAAACAGGAACCATTAGTACCGGACCTGTAAAATAAAAGTACAGAACCATTTTTGGTACCTAAAAGGTTCTGGTTCTTTGGGCAGTAAAAATGGCCACTCTTCTATTATTACACACACACACACACACACACTAAATCAATATGAATGTGTGTGTGTTCCCTGCAGCCAAAACTTTTAATAGATGATATAAACGTTGATGTGTGTGTGTGTGTGTGTGTGTGTGTGTGTGTGTGTGTGTGTGTGTGTGTGTAGAATTGAGCGACGGCTGCTCCACTAATTGTAACGGGAACGGCGAGTGTATTTCGGGTCACTGTCACTGTTTCACCGGGTTCCTCGGACCGGACTGTTCCAAAGGTAAACACACACACACACACACACACACACACACAAAGTAAAAGCAGAGCAAAAAAAGAGCTAAACAGCACCTAATTAGTGTGTGTGTGTGTGTGTTTCAGACTCTTGCCCCGTGCTGTGTAGCGGTAACGGCGAGTACGATAAGGGTGTGTGTGTGTGCCACCCGGGCTGGAAGGGGGCGGAGTGTGAGGTGGAGGACGGGCAGTGTATCGATCCCACCTGCTCCAACAACGGCGAGTGTGTGGACGGAGTGTGTGTGTGCGCTCCCGCCTTCAAGGGCAACAACTGTGAGGAAGGTGTGTATCACAACCACACACACACACACACACACACATTTTGCATATAATAATATAATAAACTAAGTAAATTGTACGTGTGTGTGTGTGTGTGTGTGTGACAGTGGACTGCATGGACCCGACCTGTTCGGGCCGAGGTGTGTGTGTGCGCGGCGAGTGTGTGTGTTCCGCGGGTTGGGGTGGAGACATGTGTGAGACGCCCCTCCCCGCCTGTAAGGAGCAGTGCTCGCGACACGGAGTGTACCAGCCTGAGACGGGAGTGTGTGTGTGCAACCAGGGCTGGACCGGAACCGACTGCTCGACAGGTGAGACGCACACACACACACACACACACACACTTTTTTAGGTTTACACTGTTGTTTTTGAGATCAGGTTTGTATCTAGACTGGGTTTAAGACTAGAGGTTTGGAGACCAAGGACCAAGACCCTGGAACATGAACAAGCACAGCAGGCACCTGCAAACACACCTTCTGCACTTTTAGCCTGTGTATAAGTATAGGAGCCTCAACAAACCCGACTTTTCTCCTCTTGTCACCCAAAACCGAAATCCGGGAACCGGAACTCCAACAGTGCACAAATTCCCACAGACACACTTCAAAGTCGGCTGCTGTTCTAGCTGAAAGGTCACAGAGTTTTTGAAACGAGGCGCCCGACATGCTCACGATCAGGCGTCCGGATACTTTTGGTAACATGTGGTGTGTGTAAAGTGTTACTGTAAGTCAGGAGCGGATCAGAACTGAAGCTCATGAAGAGACGTGGGTGAAGGAGACGTTACGAGAACCTCGGCGTCCTCATGAACAGTACATTTCAACTTTTTAAGTATCTTCACCTCATTTTTACTCTCGTCTGAGAAGTGCAGCGAACTCAAAACGAAGCCCTAAAAGCTTCTGAGGATGAAAATCTTCTGATAGAATTAGAATCGACCCTAAAACTCCACTTTTCTCCTCAAAAGACGTCCGGGACATTGATTTTCCGCGTAAGACGAGGCGCGGATGTCATTGATCAGTGATCTGAGCGGGTGTGTATTGATCGGTCATTAGGAGTAACGTGGTACGCATCGACGCAGGTTAACACACCCGGTAAAAAAAGACGGGGAGCGTTTCTTATGGAGTCACTGCATTAAGGTTTTATCTAGTTTATAAACCATTAGGGCATGAGAGAACATGCCAAACACCTCACAGTCTTTTCCTATAGGCAGGCGACTCACCGGCTCCCCCCACAGACACCCACCGACTATCAGAAGTATCTTACTGGTGTGTATTTGTTCCCCCATTTACAAAAAGTAAGCTGTACCACCAAAGGCACCACAAAGATCCGGTTCTTCACCTAACATGGGTTCTAAAGGTTTAGCACGTTCTCAAGCTTCAGGAATCAAAGGTACAGACGGCGTATCCACTTCCCCCCGTCACAGGTACCTGAGCTAACAAGTAAATTTCACCTGAGGGCGTGTATTTCCTTCCTTCCTTCCTCTATCCTTCCTTCCTTTCTCTATCCTTCCTTCCTTCCTTCCTCTATCCTTCCTTCCTTCCTTCCTTCCTTCCTTCCTCTATCCTTCCTTCCTTCCTTCCTCTATCCTTCCTTCCTTCCTTCCTTCCTCTATCCTTCCTTCCTTCCTCTTCCTTCCTTCCTCTTCCTTCCTTCCTCTATCCTTCCTTCCTTCCTCTATCCTTCCTTCCTCTAGCCTTCCTTCCTTCCTCTATCCTTCCTTCCTCTAGCCTTCCTTCCTTCCTTCCTCTATCCTTCCTTCCTCTAGCCTTCCTTCCTTCCTTCCTTCCTTCCTTCCTCTATCCTTCCTTCCTCTAGCCTTCCTTCCTTCCTTCCTTCCTCTATCCTTCCTTCCGCTAGCCTTCCTTCCTTCCTTCCTTCCTTCCTTCCTCTATCCTTCCTTCCTTCCTTCCTCTATCCTTCCTTCCTTCCTCTTTCCTTCCTTCCTTTTTCTTTCCTTCCTTCCTTCCTTCCTTTATCCTTCCTTCCTCTATCCTTCCTTCCTTCCTCTATCCTTCCTTCCTTCCTTCCTTCCTCTTTCCTTCCTTCCTTTTTCTTTCCTTCCTTCCTTCCTTTATCCTTCCTTCCTCTATCCTTCCTTCCTTCCTTCCTCTATCCTTACTTCCTTCCTTCCTTTTTCTTTCCTTCCTTCCTTCCTTCCTTCCTTTATCCTTCCTTCCTCTATCCTTCCTTCCTTCCTCTATCCTTCCTTCCTTCCTTCCTTCCTTCCTCTAGCCTTCCTTCCTTCCTTTTTCTTTCCTTCCTTCCTTCCTTCCTTCCTTCCTTCCTTCCTCTATCCTTCCTTCCTTCCTTCCTTCTTATATCTTTTCTTATTTCCTTCCTTTCTTTTCCTCCTCCAACGTTTCTCATCTTCTATTTCACATCATCTCTGTGTGTGTGTGTGTTTGTAGAAGTGTGTCCTGTGCCGTGCAGTGCCCGCGGCACGTGTGTCGGCGGGCGGTGCCAGTGCGAGGACGGCTGGGCGGGGCCCTCCTGTGACAGACAGGCCTGTCATCCAATCTGTGAGGAGCACGGCGAGTGTAAGGACGGGCAGTGCGTGTGCCACCCCGGCTGGGAGGGGGAGCACTGTACCATCGGTGAGTCCTGCCCGCATTCAGTCACAGAAATGCCACAGTGCCATAAAAAACATCTTATTAGGGTTCTGTGTACTGAGGGAGCTGATCAGGGAGGCAGTGGGGAGCAGGGAGGGTCGATAGGTTCTCACACAGACCCCATGTGTCTCTCTTTTATCTGTTAGTGTTAAAGCTCAGAGTTCAGGATCAGAACAGAACGCTCAGGAACTCACAGTCGCTTCAGGCGGAGATACACTCTGAAAAGAACACGCCGAACTTCACAAACTCCACGGCTACACACACACACTCACATTCACACACACACACACACACACTCACACAGACACGCACACACACATACACAGTGAAGCTTGTTTCCTAGGAGATTCTTGTTCAAACCCTTATGACAAAAAGAAAAGGATCTCCAGCTTATCAGTTTATTACATTCAGAATCAAACAGTTGATACGTGGAACAGTGGTCTGTTTGCCAAGGTCAGCAAGTAATTACATGTCTGTCATGACACTGTCCTCAGTCAAGCAAGCTTTCCGAGAATTCAGCGCTCAATCTTCATCAGTATGACCCGCAGCAATCATATATATATATATATACTGTGACAGCATACAGTCTAAGCAATTGAAGGTTAAGGGCCTTGCTCAAGGGCCCAACAGTGGCAGCCTGGCAGTGGTGGGACTTGAACCATCAACCTTTTGATTACTAGTCCAGTACCTTAACCGCTAGGCTACAAATGTCCAACTGTCCTATTATTTGGGTGGTGGAGCATTCTCAACACTGCAATGCAACAACATGGTAACAACACGGTAACTACTTGGTAACTACATGGTAATCACACAGTGGCTTGTGTTTATAACAAATCTAATTATTATTTTATTAAAGTTTGTTGAATTAATAACGTAATTGGATGAGATTGATGCACTCCGGGCCGTCTGCGAGGAAAGACGACGTCACTGATGCTCACTGCTCATTATTATCTGGACAGAACTGAATATCGGATCAGATCCGGTAATTGAATCAGACCGAGACGATTCAGGACGTGTAACCGAATCAACAATGATCGACTCTTGGAAACCATTAAAACTATTAGATAGAGAAAAAAAAGCCTTTAATGGGGACCAGTATGTGATTCTGTCTGAAATTGAAACTATATTTCACGTCTGAGGGTGCAGGGCGGGGCTGAGCGGTCGCACTGGGGCCACGAATGGGCTGCTCTGTAAGCGACAAGTATTCCATGGCTCTCTTGGGAGAGAGCGAGGCGAATCCCCACTGTTACTCCGTGCTCCCTCTGCTGGCTTAAATCGGCCGTACAGCAGGACGCGACCCAACGTGGGTGGACCTCCGAACCTCCGTTACGTTAGATGATTAATTTAGTGAGTGTGTACAGTTGTATGATGTCATCTAGTGATTGATTGGGTACAGCTGGTGACTTCTCTGTGCCCATATAAAAAGCCACAAAGTATATAGAACAGAACAGAACTATCAATATGTGAAAGAACACCGTAACTGTCCGAATGGTCAGACCAGGAACCAGCAAAAACTGGTCTGTTATGAATTAGAAGCTGGTAGAACACTGGTGTCCACAGTCGAGCAAGCTTCAGTTACATAGCGAGTGTGTTTATTTGTCTGTGTATGTGACGTACGTCCTCTTTTTCTTTCTTCTCTCTGCAGCTCATTACCAGGATTTACTGGATAAAGGTACGTCATGAAGCTTAAACTATATAGTCAAAAGTATTTGGACACCAGACCGTGAGCTTCTCTCTCTCTCTCTCAGGTGTGTGTCCCGGCCTGTGTAACAGTCACGGCCGGTGTGTGCTCGGACAGTTCGGTTGGAGGTGTGTGTGCCAGCCCGGATGGAGCGGAGACGGGTGTAACGTCGTCATGGAGATGCAGTGCGGGGACAGCAGCGATAACGACGGAGGTAAATGGATGGGCGGGGTTATGGGAAAGGGGCGGAGTCACTAAATAGAGTCATTTATTTAATTGAGCGGAGGACGGAGTGCGTGAAGGACGTAGCGTATTTAGATCGGAGGAGAAACACGCACACACACACACACACGTTCATTATCATTTATATTTTATACAGATGAGCTCAAAAGTTTACATACACTTACGGAGAAGCCGAAAGTATATGGACACCTGACCCTGATTGAAGCCAAAACCATATATGGAAATGTTATATTCCATGTATGGAAATAAGAGTTGCTTTGAATAGCTGAACCTTTTAAGGATGTGTCTTGTCCATATATGGAAATAAGCAGTTTGATTGGGTGAAAATTTAAGACCATATATGGATGTGTAGATGCGTTGTGTCCAGCTTTGAATAGGAGAATGATTTAAGACCATATATGGACGTGTGGGTGTGTCTAAGTTCATATATAAAAATAAGTGCAGATTTAAATAGGCGAACCGTTTAAGGCCATATATGGACATGTGGGTATGTCATGTCCATGTATGGAAATAAGCAGCTTTTAAAAGGGGAAACATTTAAGACCATATATGGATTTGTGGGTATGTCGTGTCCATGAATGAAAATGAGCAGCTTTGAATAAGTGCATTTTTTAGGACCATATATACGTAGATGTGTGGGTGTGTCGTGCCTATATATAGAAATAAGCTCTTTGAATAGGCGAACTGTTTAAGACCATATATGGATATGTGAGTTTGTCGTGTCCATATATGGAAATGAGCTGCTTTGAATGAACGAAACTTTCAAGACCGTATATGGATTTGTGGGTGTGTCGTGTCCATATATGGAAATGAGCAGCTTTGACTAGATGAAATCATTAAGACCATATATGGATGTGTGGGTGTGTTGTGTCCATATATGGAAATAGAGCAGCTTTAAATATGCAAACCTTATAAGACCACATGTGGAAATGTGGGTGTGTCCTGTCCATATATGGAAATAAGAGCAGCTATTATGTGTGTGTGTGTGTGTGTTACAGACGGTCTGGTGGACTGCACCGACCCGGATTGCTGTGGGCAGCAGGTATGCGCGAACTCGCCGCTGTGTCAGGGGTCACCTGACCCTCATGATGTCATCCAACAAAGCTCCACCCCCTTAAAGTCGCAGACACCGGGTTCGTTTTTCGAGCGGGTGCGGTTCCTCATCGGCAACACACACACGCTGCCGGGAGATCTGCGCTTCGACAGCAGGTAACACACACACACACACACACACAAACACACACACACTTGGACCACACATTTAAACCCACCGTGTGTTGATTATCCAGTCGGGTGTGCGTGATCAGAGGACGGGTGTTTGCGTCTGATGGAACTCCGTTGGTTGGCGTGAACGTCACGTTCCAGCAGAAACCAGAATATGGGTACACACTCAGCCGGCATGATGGCAGGTAACACACACACACACACACACACACACTTCCTGTGACTGGATGTGATAGTGTGGAGTGTCACATTCATGAGATATGGGCACAGAGAAGTTCCCGGCTGATAGAGCCTCCGTGTCTGTCCTGTAGTTTCGACCTGCTGGCCTCGGGGGGCGTCTCGGTGACCCTGCTGTTCCAGCGGGTTCCCTTCCTGTCCCAGACTCGCTCGCTCTGGCTGCCGTGGAACCGCTTCCTGGTCATCGAGCGGGTGATGATGACACGGAGCGAGGCGCCGCCCCCGACGTGCGAACAGAAGAACCTGATTGGTCCGAGCCCTGTGGTTCTCCCCGCCCCGCTCACTCGATTCGCCGGACGCTGCGAGGAAAGAGGGCCGGTCGTACCTGAGCTACAGGTGAGCCGCGGTTTAGCCGTGTTCCATTACCAGCTTGTTTACCGGTTTGGGACACGCCCACAGTATGGCGGCGCGTTCTCTCTCTGCAGGCGGTGCAGGAGGAGATCGAGATGGCCGGAAGCTTCGTGAAGCTGAGTTACGTGTCGTCCCGGGCGCCGGGGTACCTGTCCGTGCTGCGGGTCCTCCTCACCCCGGCCCTGCTGCCCCCGGGGCTGCTGAAGGTGCACGTGTCCGTGTGTGTGGAGGGGACGCTCGTCTCCAAAACGTTCCCCGCCGAACCCAATCTCAGCTACGTTCACTCCTGGAACAGAACCGACGCCTACGGTCAGGCGGTCGTCGGCCTCGCCCACGCCCTGGGTGAGTCTCAGAGTGTGTGTGTGTGCGTGTGTGTCTGTGTGTGATGTCAGAACGAATCAGGTTCCTGTAGCGACTGTCACCCGGCGTCACTGTTAGCGAGATGACTGAACTGGTTATTGTATTAAATCTCCTTCACTCCTCTTGTTGGCACTTCAACAAACAGGATCGAATTTATATCAACACTGGCAGCACGGTGGCACAGCTGGTATTGTGGTCGTCACACAGCAACCATTGTGGGACCCCTGCCCCCAGTCACTGTGAGGAAGGAGTTTGTCATGTTCTCTCTCCGTCCATGTGGGAGGATATTTTTTTATTTACAATATTAGTATTTATTATTGTTACTATTATTATTATTATTATTAACTATAGTAATTATAATATTTTTTGTAAATATATTTACAAAATATTTATTTATTTTGTAAAAAAAATATTATTATTTACTATTATTATTAATATTTATTATAATAATTTATTATCATTTCCTTTAATAATTATAAATATTTATAATATTTCTATAATTATTATTGTTTACTATTTATTATTATTATTTATCATTTATTTTTCTTGCTATTTATTATTGTTATTATTATCATTATTATTATTTATTGTTGTTATTATTATTTATCATTTATTATTAGTATTATTATTATTTATTATTATTATTATTATTATTATTTATTATTATTATTTTATTATTATTATTATTTATTGGAGGTGCTCGGGTGATGCACTACTGCTGAGATCTGGCGATCCAGGTTTGGAATCTCAGTGGTGCTGTCGGCCCGTCGGGCGTCTGCATGTACATAATTGGCTAATGTCCGAGGATGGGAAGGGGGGTGTAGCCGAAACAGCCCAGTCATTGTGAGGTGCACTTGTCAGTGCTCTCAGTGCAGGTCCCAAACCCGGATAGAAATTCGGGTTCGGTCGGGGGCATCTGGTGTAAAAATGACTGTGCCGAGTCTGGTATGAGGGACCAGAACCGCTGTAGCGGAGGCAGCCGAAAGGAAAACAATAAATGATCATGATGGGTAACTAAAAAATAGCACAAAATACTGCAGAAGGTGTGTTTGCGGGTTAAATTAATCTCTAGCTGTGAGGGATGGACTGGAACGAGGCTGCAGGGGGTCGAGTTTGGGGTTCGCGGGGACAGAATGGGGATGAGGTCGGGGGTAATTTCATCTGTCTAAACTCTCTAATTGAGAGTGGAAATAGCAGTGTGTGTGAGAGTGTGTGTGAGAGTGTGAGTGTGTGTGTGAGTGTGTGTGTGTGTGTGTGTGTGTGTGTGTGTGTGTGTGTGTGTGTGTGTGTGTGTGATTAACCTGTGAGTAATGACTAAGCTCTTCACAGTTGGAGACAATGTTCTGGCCACATTAGGATTCCGAACACTCTCTCTGTAGAGCAAACCCATTTCCTGCCAACACACACACACACACACACACACACACACACACACACACACTGATAAGCAGAGGATGTAATTTATGCAGGACTGCTCCCGCTCTCTCTGTTTGTTCAGAACTTCGTGCGGTTGGATGGACGCCGCGTTTCCGTTTAGCTTCGTTCAAACGCTCGTTGTTAGAATCCGCCAGAAAACGTGGGTGTGGCTCCCTGGTGTGTTTGTGGGCGGAGTTTATTTTTACACATGAATAAAAAAAAACTTACAAGTCCCCACCACTTACCACTTAGCCCATGTGTCTAGATTTATCACAGCACATATATAATTATTTATTAGATTGATGATGTAGTGTGTGTTGATATGTGTGTGTGTGTGTGTTAATGTGTGTTGTGTGTGTGTGTGTTTTTGATGCAGCGGTGGACTGTGTTAAGTGACAACAGTTTTCCGAAGTGCTCCTGAGCCCATGTGGCTATAATTATCACAGCATATATTTAGTATATATACTTAGTTATCAGATTGATGTAGTGTGTGTGTGTGTGTGTGTGTTGACGTGTGTGTGTGTGTGTTGACGTGTGTGTGTGTGTGTTTGTGTGTTGACATGTGTGTGTGTGTGTGTGTGTGTGTGTTCTCGATGCAGTGGCGAACTGCATTAAGTGACAACAGTTTTCCGAAGTACTTTTGAGCCCAGATTGATGATGTAGTGTGTTGACATGTGTGTGTGTGTGTGTGTGTGTGTGTGTACAGTATCCGTAGGTTACGAGTATGAGGAGTGTCCAGACTTTATTCTGTGGGAGAGGCGTGTGGTGGAGCTACAGGGTTCTGAACTCATCTCCTCCCAACTGGGCGGCTGGACGCTGGATAAGCATCACACGCTGCACGTCAAGAGCGGTGAGATAAAAACGCAGAAAAACGCAGAAAAACACATAAAAACACATTTTATCAAATAAAAACCTCCCCTTCCTCTGTGCTCGTAGGGATTCTTTACAAAGGCGACGGGGAGAACGTGTTCATCTCCCATCAGCCCCCGCTCATCTCCACAGTGATGGGGACGGGTGCGGTCCGCCCGCTCGCCTGTCCGAGCTGCGACGGTCCGGCGGCCGGGCTGAAGCTCTTCTCTCCGGTGGCGCTGGCGTGCGGATCGGACGGGAGCATCTACGTGGGGGATTTTAACTTCGTCCGCAGGATCTCGCCCGACGGGCACAGCGCCGCCCTGCTGGAGCTCAGGTGGTTCTGCACGCGCCGTTCGTTCGGGGCTACGCCTCACGACGTTAGAAATAACAGATAAACGCCGCGTCTCATATTTATTAACCTCCTCTTTTCTTCTCTCTCACTTTCTGCTGGCCGGAACCTCCAGGAACCGAGATTTCAGACTCAGGTACTCAGGAGTTCGTGCTTTACTTTCTATTTCATTCATTTAAAGTCCTTTATTTATTCACACACACACACACACACACACAGTGCTGATGAACACACACGTGTCTCTCTCTCTCAGTGGGGGGGCGGGGCTGCAGTACTACCTGGCGGTGGACCCCCTGAGTGGTTCGGTTTACCTGTCGGACGCGGCGGGTCTGAAGCTGCTGCGTCTGCTGTCTGTGAACGACGTTCGGGACGCCGGGCGTAACGCCGAGGTTGTGGCGGGAACCGGAGAGAAGTGTACACACCCCAACCTGAGGGAGTGTGGGGACGGGGGCAGAGCTACACACGCCTCGCTGCTCGGTCCTAAAGGTACACACACACACACACACACACACACACACACACTCACACACACACTCACATATACACACATACATATACACACACACTCACATATACATATACTGTATACACACACACACACCCCAACCTGAGAGCGTGTGGGGACGGGGGCAGAGCTACACACGCCTCACTGCTCGGTCCTAAAGGTACACACACACACACACACACTCACATATACACACATACATATATACACACACACACACACACATATATATATATATATATACACACACACACACACACTGTCCAGGGTGACTTAAACTGCTGAAGGATGAAGAACTTTCTGTTAATTTGGGCGAATCACCATCAGTCCTTCATCACAGCTGAGTATCAGAGGGAGGAACCGGTGACGGGGTGTAACCCCCCTGCAGACCTCTCCTTCAAACCTGAATGAGAACCGAGTGTGTGTGTGTGTGTGTGTGTGTGTGTGTGTGTCGGATGATAAATGATTGTACTTACCTAATTAATCACCTGGACTAACGAGGCTTCGGGCAAGGTGTTAGATTAACGAGGCTGAATCAAATGATACACACACACACTCACACACACACACACGGCAATTAGAGTAAAAATAAAAAGCACATTTGGTGGAGGAATACTGAGAGCGCAGCGTGATCCATCATACGTGATCAGACTCTGACTTTAAAGATGCAGCCGGTGGCCGACAGAGGGCGCTGTTGTGCTCAGGGGAACTGAGTATATCCAAAAATAGAGGAAAAATGACAAGAAAAAGGATGTTCATTCTATTTATAGCAGTAATGAAGGGTCACGTCGGCATATGATGACGAGAACACTAAAAAAACAGTGAAATATGGTGGAGGGAGCATCACGACATGGAGCTGCTTCTGTTTCATCAGTACTGGAGCATCACTGAAAGTACCCGGACACGGTCAAGCGTCAGGTGTATATACCCTCCTCGTACGCCATCAGGGTCTCCAGCAGCGGAGTATTACCTGGCTATGACTAAACTGCGATGAAAGGGAGAACATGCGTAAATCCATAACACAGTTTGTGTGATCTGTGCCGTCTCTCTCTCTCTCTCTCTCTCTGCCAGCGTGCCATCCTGTGAGTGCCCACTAGCACAGTTTACAGCGATAATTAGCACCCTGGGGCGGCCGTGTGACTCCAGACCCTCTTTTGTTCGTTTATTTGTTTGCGACTCGTTCTGTGCTGCTTGTCCACTCACTGACCTCCATCCCACAACCACTTTATTTCACTTAAGAGAGGCTCAGCGGCGGCAGTGCAGGACCCCCGGGGGGGTTTGGGAGGAAGGATTGTGGGGGGTCTGGAGCGTTAGGCAGCTTTAGCGTCCTGATTATTGGATTGTTTTCTGTACCCTGGTTTTCTGCTGTAGGGGGGCTTGGTGACCATTTTTGTGAGGCCCGTCTCGCTCCCTCCACTTCTGTACAGGGGCCTCGGACTACTAACCAGGGTCCTTACACAGCCTCGAAGACCCCGCCCACTTTTTAGTCCCGTCTTTTACTAACTCTTTATTCACATTTTCGTTTCCGGTATTCAGTAGACACTTTAATTTAAAGTAAGGGTTAAGGGCCTCGCTCAGGGGGCCAACAGTGGCAACTTGGTGGCATTGGGGCTTGAACCAGCAACCTTCTGATTACTAGTCCAGTACCTTAACTACTGAGCTACCAGTACTCTGTTCTTCAGACACTGAAGTTCTGGAATTTACTGGAACTAAAGGACCCAGACTTTTGTGGACATGTCCCAAATCAGCCTAATGTGGGCGTGTCCCAAATCACACTTAAATAGTCCCATGTGGACATGTCCCAAATCACACTTAAATAGTCTAATGTGGATGTGTCCCAAATCACACTTAAATAGTCCCATGTGGACATGTCCCAAATCACACTTAAATAGTCTAATGTGGATGTGTCCCAAATCACACTTAAATAGTCTAATGTGGATGTGTCCCAAATCACACTTATATAGTCCCATGTGGACATGTCCCAAATCACACTTAAATAGTCCCATGTGGACATGTCCCAAATCACACTTAAATAGTCTAATGTGGATGTGTCCCAAATCACACTTATATAGTCCCATGTGGACATGTCCCAAATCACACTTAAATAGTCTAATGTGGATGTGTCCCAAATCACACTTATATAGTCCCATGTGGACATGTCCCAAATCACACTTAAATAGTCTAATGTGGATGTGTCCCAAATCACACTTATATAGTCCCATGTGGACGACATGACATATGGGCCACACATAAACCATCCTAAACACACACTCACACACACACACACACACACTCACACACACACATATTTTGTTGGGATGAGTTACGATTGCAGTCACTGGTTTTGGTGGACGTAATAAAAAGCCTGGTTTTGACCCGATATGACTAAAGAACGACCCACGCTATCCCCTCACTGCTACCGTATCAAACTCGTGAACGTTATCACTGGTGACATGCGAACATCAGAAGTGCATTGCGACTGCCTTGCGACTATAACAGCCTCCTCTCCTCCGGGACGGCTGTGGAGAATTTGTGTCTGTTTATTGAGGTCAGACACCAGCGTGTGTGTGTGTGTGTGTGTGTGCAGTAGAATCTCTGATCAGTTTTAATTGCTACACGTGTTTTGTCCTTCGTCAGGCTGAGGAGGGGGTGAGATAACGAGGACGGGCGTGTCTCTGTCTCGTTCTCTCGCCGGTGTAGAGTCGGGGTGAAGGACGGGACGGGGCGTCACATCTGTTCTGCTGCGCTGATCATTAAGGTTGTTCCTTTCATTAAGGCAGTGATGTGGCACCTAATTAGCACTAATAACCAGATACGTGTAAACAAACTGACACAGAGTGTGTGTGTGTGTGAGTGTGAGTGTGTGTGTGTGTGAGTGTGAGTGTGTGTGTGTGTGTTTCACTGCTCATTTAAAAGTAGCGCCGTCATTAGTGTCTGTTTTACTGTTTTATTTCTGTATTTCCTCCCTTTTTCTCTCAGTTTAGTCATAGCCAGTTCCTCTCCCTCTGCTGGAGACCCCGATGGTGTATGAGTTTGGTATATTCTCCTGACACACCCTCCCTCCGACACGGCCACACCCCACCGACCCCTTCTTATCCCCCCGTACTTCGGTGGATCGGCGCGTTAGGTCGGTCTCACACACGTAGAGTCACGCGCTGATCTCCACGCTCCTCCACTTCTGTACAGGCGCCTCGGCCTACTAACCAGCGTCCTTACAGTGTCCAAGACCCCGCCCACTTTTAGTCCTGTCTTTTCTCACCCGGCAGACTAGTGGCCTATTTTGTCTGTTAGGGGCGCCCAGCCACACTCCCACAGTCTGATGTGGAGGTGTCCCAAATCACGCTCATATAGTCTAGAGTGGACGTGTCCCAAATCACACTCATGCGTATAGTCTGATGTGGACGTGTCCCAAAACACGCACATATAGTCTAATGTGGACATGTCCCAATTTACACGCATATAGTCTGGTGTGGATGTGTCTCAAATCACACTTATATACGTAGTCTGATGTGGACATGTCCCAATTTACACGCATATAGTCTGGTGTGGATGTGTCTCAAATCACACTTATATACGTAGTCTGATGTGGACATGTCCCAATTTACACGCATATAGTCTGGTGTGGATGTATCTCAAATCACACTTATAAAGTCTAATGTGGGCATGTCCCAAATCACACTCTCATAGTGGATGTGGGCGTGTCCCGTACGAGTTTCACCATCAGATCACCATCTAACAGAACACATTAGAATGCAGGAGCTCATGTGAGGGGTGAGGGATGAAGACCGGCGGTGCAGCTCCAGCGTATTTATCAGGAGAGGAAACGTTCAGATCGGTGATCCACTGATCCACCGGGCTTTCAGACGCGTATATCAGAACTTAGTGTCGCCGCGTTTCTATATAAAACCTTTCAGACGAGCATGGAGTCTCTACAGGGCTCATCGAAGCCGGAGAAATAAACGCAAACCAACACGCCGTCCCTCATCAAATCCTCGCTCCCTGAACATACAGCAAATAAAACACAGCCGCTCCCCAACTCCCCGCCTCAATTAACGGGAAAAAGGAGGAAAATAAACGTTTAATAAAGAATACCAGGGGAGGAACCGCGTTCACACCAAGGACACAAACACAGTGTATCATAAATGTACGTTTACTTACAGATAATGATGTAAAACGTGTTTCATTTAAAAGTGTGTGTGTGTGTGTGTGTGGGTTTAAGAATGTAAATTTACTCACTGATGCTGCCAATACGACCTCTGCTGGCTGATCAAGGTGCTGCACGGGGCGGGGGGGGGGGGGGGGGGGGGGGGCACTTACAGAGTAGCATAGTGTGTCTCATTAGAGAGCACAGAGAGCGGTGTTGGTATTAGTCCTCTAAGCCCATGGTGATCTATGGATGTGTCCCAAATCACACATATATTCACTACACAGGCCACATTTCACCATCATCGGCCTCAGACAGACAGACACCTTTAGATGTCGCCCGGTCGTTTCTGTCTGACAGGAAGTGATGTCACAGTGTCGCGCTCTGTGTGTTCCAGGAGTCGCCGTGGATAAACGCGGCACCGTCTTCTTTGTGGACGGGACAACCATCCGCAAAATCCAGAACGGCGTCATCGCCACGGTGATCGGGGCGAACCCGGGCGCCCAGCCCATCAGCTGCGACACCTATATGGACGCCAGTCAGGTAAAACACACACACACACACACACACTCTCTAACACACACACACACACACACACACACTCTCTAACACACACACACACACTCTCTAACACACACACACACACACAGTTACATACACACACTCTTTCTCACACACACACACACACTCTCTAACACACACACACACACACTCACACTAACACACACACACTTACATACACACACTCTTTCTCACACACACACACTCTAACACACACACACACACACAGACACAGTTACATACACACACTCTTTCTCACACACACACACACACACACACACTCTCTAACACACACACACACTTACATACACACACTCTTTCTCACACACACACTCTTTCTTACACACACACTTTCTCACACACACACTCTTTCTCACACACACACTCTCACACACACACACTCTTTCTCACACACACACACACACACACACTCTTTCTTACACACACACTCTTTCTTACACACACTCTCACACACACACACACTCTTTCTTACACACACACTCTCACACACACACACACACTCTTTCTTACACACACACTCTCACACACACACACTTACATACACACACTCTTTCTCACACACACACACACACACACACACACACACTCTCTAACACACACACACACACACACACACTTACATACACACACTTCCTCACACACACACTCTTTCTTACACACACACTTTCTCACACACACACACACACTCTTTCTCACACACACACACACTCACACACACACACTCTTTCTTACACACACTCTCACACACACACACACTCTTTCTTACACACACACTCTCACACACACACACACACTTTCTTACACACACTCTCACATAAACACACTCTCTTTTACACACACACACACACACACACACACACACACACTCAGAGTGTGAAGTTGTCCACCCCATTAAGGTTCATAAATCGCTGATTCTCCATGTTTTTTGGAATATAGCCCTCAGCATCTTCCCACACACACACACACACACACACACACACACACACAGTTCAGACGGTGCAGCGAGTGTGTGAGTGAAAAGCACACACTGAGGCGAGAGTACCCGGGAGACGAGGCGCCGCAGGCCATTGGCTGAGAGAGCGAGCTCATTTACATAATCCTCTGCATAACCAAGATAGGGGCCGCTTCATTCTACACACTGTCCTGCTCCCACACACACAAACACACACTCACACACATGCACACACTCACACACATACACACTCACACACATACACACTCACACACACTCTCACACACACAAACACACACTCTCACACACACACTCGCCCAATTCAATCATGGCCTTTCCATATGGAGTGTGTCGACGGGGCATCATTCTACTTTCTTTCTCACACACACACACACACACACACACACACAAGCTCAAACACACACTCTCTCACACACACACTTATAAACATTAACACACACACTGACACACACAGGCACACTCGCCCGCTCAATCATGCCCTTTTCACATGGAGTGTGGGCATTATTCTACATTCTCTCTCTCTCTCTCTCTCTCTCTCTCACACACACACACACACACACACACTTTCTCTCACACACACACTCTCTCTCTCACACACACCTCTGACTCTCTGTACCTGTGTGTGTTACCTGTAGAGTGTTTTTACGCTTCATAACGTTGTGTGTTCGCGTCCCCAGGTTCTCCTGGAGCGCCCCTCAGACCTGGCGCTCAGCCCCCTGGACGACTCCCTCTACGTCCTGGACAATAACGTGGTGCTGAAGATCACAGACGCGGGTCTCGTCCGAGTGGTCGCCGGGAGACCGGCGCACTGTCCGTCCCCCGTGGTGTCGGACCCGAGCGGCTCGGCCAGGCCGCCGGTCCGCACGGCGCTGGAGGGCGTCAGAGGCATCGCCGTGAGCCACGAGGGGCTGCTGTACGTCTCCCAGAGCGACGACAGGAAGGTCAACCGGATCCAAGTCCTCAACGCCGACGGAGAAATGACCGCGGTCGCCGGGGCGACCAGTGAGTGCGACTGTAAGATCGATCCGGACTGCGAGTGTTTCTCAGGTGAGTGCGTGGGGAATCGTTACACCTACACGCTACGACAACATGCTAATCACGTGTGTACATGTATTCATGTTTACTGTCTGTGTCTGTAAGGTGACGGCGGTTACGCGCGTGACGCCAAGTTAAAATCCCCGTCCTCGCTAGCCGTCTCTCCTAACGGTACCCTGTACATCGCCGACGTGGGCAACCTGCGCGTGCGGGCCCTCACACCGCCCCGCCCTCGCCCGTCGTCCTCGCCCTCCTCGGCGGGTCTGTTCGAGGTTCCCTCCGCCTCTCAGCAGGAGCTCTACGTCTTCGCCGCCAACGGCTCGCACTTGCACACGCGCTCGCTGGTCACCGGGCACTTCCTGTACAACTTCAGCTACACGGGGGCGGGGCTTCTGAACTCCGTCACGGCCGCGGCGCCCGAGGGGGGCGTGGTCACCGTGAGGCGGGACTCCAGCGGGGCTCCTCTGTGGTTGGTCGTTCCCGGTGGGCGGGTCTACTGGCTGACGATTAGCAGCGTGGGGACCCTGAGGAAGGTCTCCGCCCTAGCGCACGAGCTGGCGCAGCTTAGTTACCACGGCAACACCGGACTCCTGGCAACCAAGAGCGACGAAAACGCCTGGACCACCGTCTACGAGTGAGTTTACGTGCACCCGAAAAAGTGCCTCGGGTTCAACACCAGAGTGTGTGTGTGTGTGTAAGTGTGTGTGTGTGTGTGTGTGTGTGTGAGCATTTTCAGAGCTGAGACTCCGCCTCCAAATTCGGAGGGAAAATGTCAGGATGCTTTTACCTCACACTCTCTCCTTTTGATTGGCTTAGTGACCTTTCCGACTCCATACACACCCCACGCACGCACACACACACACACACACACTCACCACACACACACACACACACTCACCACACACACACGCACACACACACACACACACACACACTTCTGCTTTTTGGCGCGCTGGTGTGTGCGCTTTGCTGTCTGTAATGTCACGCTGCCATCTAGTGGTCAAAAATAAGAACTACACTATAAATGTCTGGATTAACGCTGGAGGTTCATTCATTTTCTATCAATACATAATTCATCCTGGTCAGGGTCTCTGTGCGTCCCAGGCTCCTCTGAAAAAACAAGAAGCAAGACAGGGACGCACCCTGGACAGGGCAGGACTTCATTTATTACTTATTTACTCAGACATGTGGGCAAATTAAAGCAATCAATCCACCTTCTGCATGCTTGTGGGAGGTGAAAGGAAACCTGGGCGAGGGTGAACATGCCAAACTACAGACAGGGATCAAACCCATGTTGTGCAGAACCCACCCGATTGTCTGCGTTCTGGCTTGAAACACACCTTGGACACCTTGCGTCACTCACTCACATACTCGCGCACATTTGAGAGTAATGTAGACCAACCAATCCACCTTCTGCATGTATTTGAGATGTGGGAGGAGCCAGGAACACCCAGAGGAAACCGATGTGAACCTTATATGAGCAGAACTGTGGGGGCTGTGCCAGGGGATCAGGGGACTGCCCTCAGAAAAACATGCCAGTGGGTGGATTGGCTGCTCATAACCGAGCCTGATTAAAGTGTGGCTCTCCGTGTGCAGGTACGACGACGACGGTCACCTGATCAACGTCACCCTGCCGACGGGAGAGGTCAGCAGTTACCACGGCGACACGGAGAGGGCCTTCAGGGTGGAGTGCACCTCGGACCGAGGGCAGTTCGTCGCCGTCACCAACCGCACCGAGGACGGCGCCGCCTACACGCTGCGCCAGGGTGAGTCTTAAAGGGTCGTCAGTCCGGGACTGATAAAACAGGGACTCGAGGGCGCCCTCTAGCCCGCCAGTGCTGACTTCACAAGCTCGTAGGTTCGAATCTCGGCCCCGCCGACGGCCGGACGGGTGCCCACACAGACGGCGATCGGCTGGTCCTAAAATTCCTCATAAGTGCTGCAGTTACGACCTCTGCTGGTGATCGGTGGTGCTGCACAGAGACGGGGCATAACGGAGATCGGTGCGCGACTCTCAGTGCGCGATACGGATCTCCGTATGAACCCTGGTGCGGGTGAAAAGAAGCAGTACTGGAGTGGAGGTCTGCAGCAGTAGAGGTGTAATCCATCACTGACTGTAGAGCCAACATGATGAGAAAACTGTGCCATCTGGAACCAAAAACGGGGCGAAGCTCGATTCCTATTGGTTATCGCCACATGACTGGGCTTCTAATTTGCATAAAGGTGGCCAGACTCCGCCCACGTTGACTCCGCCTCCTGTCATGTCATGTTGCGCCGGTGCTTTCTAAGGCTTTTGTCTTAGTTTGAGATTCGGTTTGACCGGCCAGACAACACCGTCTCTGAATCTTCTGTACCCGTGCAGGTCACTCGGTCAGCGTGTACCGCGTGAGCGGAGACGGCTCCCTCTCCGCCACCTACTCCAGCGGCATGGACGTCACCCTGGGCACGGAGCCTCAGCCGGGGCCCGGACTCTCCCAGGGGCCGCTCCCGGGGCCCGTCCACCCGGCCGTGTGCCGCTGCAACGTCTCGCTGCCGGGGGAGCAGAGCTGGAGTCTGATCGAGTGGAGACAGAGACGAGAGCAGAGCCGAGGAAACTACAGCACGTACGAGCGCAGACTGAGGGTGAATCTATCACACACACACACACACACACTCACACACTCACGCACACAATCACACACACACACACTCTCACACACACACACTCACACACACACACTCACACACCCTTGTGTGTTTTATCCTCAGGCCCATAACAGGAACGTCCTCTCCATCGACTACAACCAGGCGTCCCGGGTGGGGAAGATCTACGACGATCACAGGAAGTTCACCCTGCGCGTCCAGTACGACGGGCGTGGCCTCCCGGTCACGTGGTCGCCCAGCAAGTACAGCGAGGTGAGGGTGAGCTACACCGACGCCGGCCTGGTCTCCTCCATCCAGAGAGGGAACTGGAGCGAGCGGCGGGATTACAACAGCGGGAGGCTCGTCACCCGAACCTGGGCCAACGGCAACACCTGGAGCTACACCTTCATGGACAAGGTGAGGGGGCGGGGCGGGGCGCGGAAGGGGGGGTTGTGCCGTGGTGAACCGTCACTCTTCTAGGAAGGGTTTTAATAGGATGTTGGAGTGGGTCTGTGGGAATTTGGGGCGTGATGAGACCCTGCTCATGACTGGGTGTGAGGGGTGGGGCTTAGATTATTTCAACCAGCAGGATGAAACAGCACTAGCTAGAGCAGCTTCCACTCCTCTGGGAAGGCTTTTAATAGGATTTCGGAGTGGGTCTGTGAGAATTCATGCCCATTAATGGAATTATTAATTATAATAATTATTATTTCTATTTTTAATTATTTCTATTTTTATTTTTTTCTATTTATTATTTTTATTTTCATTTTTATTTATTTTCATTTTTAATTATTTCTATTTTTATTTATTTCTATTTTTATTTTCAATTATTTTCATTTGTATTTATTTTATTTTTATTTGTAATTATCTCTATTTGTATTTATTTGTATTGGTATTGTTCTGCTCTCAGTCCATCCAGCTGCTGTTGCAGAGTCAGCGCCGCTACACGTTCGAGTTCGACCAGACCGACCACCTCCTGTCGGTCACCCTGCCCAGCATGGTCAAGCACGGCCTGCAGACGGCGCTGTCGGTCGGCTACTACCGCAACACCTACACGCCCCCCGACGGCCCCGCCCACTCCCTGGTCCAGGACCACGCCCACGACGGGCGCCTCCTGCGCACCCTGTACCCGGGCTCGGGCCGGCGCGTGGTGTACCGGTACGGCCGGGGGGCGCGGCTCAGCGAGGTCCTGTACGACGCCACGGCGGTCAGCTTCACCTACGACGAGGCCACGGGGGCGCTGAAGACCGTCCACCTCACGCAGGAGGGGTTTGTCTGCACCACCCGCTACAGACAGACAGGTGGGTGTGGACACACTCACACACACACTCACACTCACTCACTCACACACACACACTCACTCACTCACACACACACTCACACTCACTCACTCACACACACACACTCACACTCACTCACTCACACACACACACTCACTCACTCACACACACACACACACTCACTCACTCACACACACTCACTCACACACACACTCACACACGCACACCGTCCACCTCACACAGGAGGGGTTCGTCTGCACCACCCGCTACAGACAGACAGGTGGGTGTGGAGCGCATCCAAACGGCAAGGTTCGAACTCACTCACACACACACACACACACTTTTGTTTATTTCTCGTCCCTCTCAGGTCCGTTGGTGGGGCGTCAGATCTACAGATTCAGCGAGGAGGGTTTGGTGAACGCCCGCTTCGACTACAGCTACAACAACTTCCGGGTCACCAGCATGCAGGCCATGATCAACGAGACGCCGCTGCCCATCGACCTGTACCGCTACGTGGACGTGTCGGGGCGCATCGAGCAGTTCGGCAAGTTCAGCGTGATCAGCTACGACCTGAACCAGGTGATCACCACGCACGCCATGAAGCACACCAAGATCTACAGCGCTAACGGTCAGCTGAACGAGGTCCAGTACGAGATCCTGAAAGCCATCGCGTTCTGGATGACGCTCCAGTACGACGGGGCGGGGCGGGTCAGCTCCTGCGACGTGCGCATCGGCGTCGACGCCAACGTCACGCGCCACGCCTACCGCTACGACGCCGACGGCCAGCTGTCCACCGTCTCCGTCGACGACCGGCCCATGTGGCGCTACGGCTACGACCTGAACGGAAACATCAACCTGCTGAGTCAGGGCGACGTCAACGTGAACGGCCGGCTGACGCCGCTGCGCTACGATCTCCGCGATCGCATCACGCGCCTCGGCGACGTCCAGTACCGCGTGGACGAAGACGGCTTCCTGCGCTCGCGCGGCACCGTCGTCTTCCGCTACAGCGCCAACGGGCTCCTCCAGGGGGCGCTGGAGCGGCAGAGCGGGCGGCGCGTCACGCACCGGTACGACGGGCTCGGCCGCCGCGTGTTCACCCAGACGAGCGACGGGATGCGCGTCCAGTTCTTCTACGCCGACCTGAGCGAGCCCACCCGCGTCACGCACCTGTACGACCACGCCGCGTCCGAGATCACCTCGCTGTACTACGACCTGCAGGGTCACCTGATCGCCATGGAGATGAGCAGCGGCGAGGAGTTCTACGTGGCGTGCGATGCCGCCGGGACGCCGCTGGCCGTCTTCAGCAGCCGAGGGACCGTCGTCAAGGAGGTTCGGTACACGCCCTACGGAGACGTGTACCGCGACTCCAACCCCGCCTTCACCCTGCCGTTCGGCTTCCACGGCGGCCTGTATGACCCCCTGACACGCCTGGTGCGCATCGGTCGCCGTGACTACGACACCGTCTCCGGGAGGTGGACCACGCCCAATCACGAGCTCTGGGCCGGGATCAGTGAGGATCCCAAACCGTTCAACCTGTACGCCTTCAGGAACAACAACCCGCTCGGCACGGTGCAGGACGTCGCCAAGTTTACCACAGGTGGGTAGAAAAACGGGCGTGGCCTCTTATATACACTTGGAAGGGACGTAGATATGCACGAAAGTATTCGGACGGCACTTATAATTACTGAATGACGTTTCCATCATGTCATGCACTGTAGATGATGTGTGTGTGTGTGTGTGTGTGCAGACGTGAGCAGCTGGCTGCAGCTGTTCGGCTTCCAGCTGCATAACGTCGTCCCCGGATTTCCCACAATTCCCGTGGAGAAAACCCAGCAGACGTACGAGATGATGAGCACGCAGGCGCGGACGCACAGCTGGGAACCCAGCAAGGTATGATGGGAAATATCACGAACGTTTCATTATGTTGTGAATAATGTGTTGTGAATGCGCCGGTGCTTTGTCTTTCTCTGCAGACGGTCCTGGGCGTCCAGTGCGAGCTTCAGAAGCGCCTGCGGAGCTTCATCTCGCTGGACCGCCTCCCGATGAGCTCGGCCGACGGGAAGCCGGGGTTCCGACACAAGCTCCGCCCACGATTCTCCGCCCTCTCCTCGATATTCGGCAAAGGGGTGAAGTTCGCAGTGCGCGACGGCGTCGTGGCGACCGAGATCGTGGGCGTGGCCAGTGAGGACGGGCGTCGTGTGGCGGCGCTCCTGAAGGGCGCGGTCTACCTGAGCGACCTGCACTTCACCATCGCGGGACGCGACACGCACTACTTCTGCAAGGACGCGTCGCTGGAGGCGGACCTGGGCCTGGTGGGCGTGGGGGGCGGAGCCAGGGTCCTGGAGAACGGCGTGAACGTCTCGGTGTCGCAGATGAGCGCCGTGATGGACGGCGAGCTGCGCCGCTTCGCCGAGATCGTGCTCCAGCAGGGGGCGCTCAGCCTGCACGTGCGCTACGGGGCCACGCCCGAGGAGGAGCGCGCACGGGTCATAGAGGCGGCGAGGGTCAGGGCCGTCCGAGGGGCGTGGTCCATGGAGCAGAGGCGGGTGCGGGAGGGAGAGGGCGGGGTCAGAGCGTGGACCGAGAAGGAGAGGGAGGAGCTCCTGGCCGACGGGCGCGTCTCGGGTTACGACGGATTTTACGTTTTGGCGGTGGACCAGCACCCCGAGCTGGCCGACAGTCCCTTTAACGTTCAGCTGGTCAGGCAAAGTGACGCAGGGCGTAGGTAACACACACACACACACACACACACACGCAGCTAACTTTGTAGATCGTGCCAAGACCTGCTTCACCGTTATAAAGTGACCTGCTGTTATTTGAGCGTTTCTTTGGTTGAGGAATGTTGCTTTGCTCAGCTTTGTTATTATTTGGGCTTGTTTTGTTGGACGGGGGGGTGTTTGTTTACTTGTTTGTTTGTTTGTTTACTTGTTTGTTTGTTTACTTGTTTGTTTGTTTGCTTCTTTGTTTGCGTGGCTTTGACGCGAAATGCCTTGTGTTTTAACCAAAAAGGCCTCTGCTTTCTCTCTGACGTATGAAAACATAAAAACGTCCCGTGTTGTAAATATTCCGACTGTCCTGCAGACTGAAGCAGGGATTCGCCGGGCGTCGCCAGGGCGTTGCCGGGGCGTCGTCGGGCGTCACCTGTCTTGTTGAGGTACCCGGTGACCTGGATTTGCCCAAAATACGGGACTAAACGGACTGTAAACGATAACTGGACGTCCGGAACAGCTACCTTGTCGAGCCGTTTTGTCGGGATCATTCACTCCTGTGCCCGATCTGACCCACGAGGGTCGTGACTAAGACACGCCCCCTTCTGACACGTGTGCAGCTCCGACCGCTTCTTTTCACCCGCACCAGGGTTCGTACGGAGATCCGTATCGCACACGGAGCGATCGCGCACCGATCTCTGCGCCATCGATCGCCAGCAGAGGCAGTAGTTGCATCGTAGCCTTTCATCCTCCCTCCCTGGGACGAGCCGATCGCCGTCTGTGTGGGTGCCCGGTCGGGGGTTAGCACAGCTGAGAGTCGAACCTGTGAGCTTCAGATTTATGTCTTTGTGCTGCTCAAAGCAAATAAAAAAAAGAAGAAAAAAAACCACATGAGGAGAACATGCCAAAGTTCTTATAGTTCCTCTCCGAATTCTGGAACCGTTTCAGTTGCTGAGCCGTGCTGTCGACCTGGCCGGGCGTCTAACAGGCACAGCCGAGCCGTCTGGACAGTGTTCATCATAGCTGCTGCATCGGCGCCCTCTGCTGGCGGGTCGAGGTGTACGCATTAAGGTCAGAATGAGGGTCTGCACTTGTTGGGGGAATTGGATACGCCACACACACTCCTGACTGTTCGAGAACGACTCCTGATTGGTTCCCGTGTTCCTGTGCTCACTCCTGAGGTGTGACGTGTGGGGCCTCGAGCGTTCTTTGGGGATCTTTAGGGGTGCAGATAAAAGGTCACGGGGTCTGTCCTAAACCTAGTGACCCGCCCTGCTCCCCCACTGCTCCCACTGCCTCCCTGATCAGCTCCTCAGTAGAGAGGATTGTAATCAGACATCCGTCTCCTTCTGTGTCCCGAGAACGCTTAAACGCTTCAACTCTCCCTGACGCCCCAATTTACAAATAATCCACACTCGTATAATTACACCTTTATACAGATTAAACATCAACGAGAATTTATTTACATTTAAAACTATAAAGAACTCCGCACTGATCCGTCCGCCATGTTTGTAGTTTTTTGTGAGAAAAGTCGTGCCGCACTGAATGCTGGGATTGATCTTCAGCGCTGAGGAGGCGTCCGACGCTCCCTCGTTATTAAGTCAGATTATCACTCAGAATTAAGGCGCCTCAGTAGGAGCATTTTAACGGAGCTAAGGATTTAGACACGCCCTCTTCTCGGGAGTGTAGGATGATGGGAAATGCGTCTGTGTAGGGGGAGAGCTAGGGTTTTAGACAGACCCTGAAGCTGATTGTGAAATGTTGTTTTTATTTCGTCACGTTTGTCGCTGGACGCTGCTCTGCTGCACCCGGTATGGGATTCGAACCCGGACGAGATAGAAATGTGAAGTGTGTTTTAATAACGTTTAATAACGTTCTGAGAGAAAATGATCCTCAAGATGTGACAAAATTGACTTTTTATTTTTATTTTATTTAAATATTACAAATATAGTAAAAACGATGACGAGTGTGTTTTCGCGGCACACGTGGATGGATCGGATTAATGTGGACACACGTGGAGATGTAATATAGCTCATTAAGCTCAAGTGCTTCGTTAACATCATAACGAACTCCCACACACACACACACACTTGAGAACTGACCGTGTGTAGACGTTTCAACCCAGAGAAACCGGACCTGATTACCCATGATACACTGGAGAGACTGCGTTTTTAATGAACTGTGGATGTGATTTGTTTGTTTGTTCATTTTTTTTTATATGTGGAACTCGTGCCTTTCAGCTCGAAGGGAAGCCGACAGCACGGGCGGAGTCACACACACACACACACACACACACACACACACACGGTGTACTGCAGTATTTACTGTCATTTTTTTATGCTTCTCTTCGGGATCTCGGCGGCGGAGACGATAAATAAAGACAGAACCGCGCGAGCTTTGTTTGTTTATGGATCTGATTCAGATGGAACTGGATGGAATTTCTGTCTGTGTGTTTATTAAAAGAAACGCTTCTGCCCTAAACATCTCTGTGGCTTCTTTTTACATCAGAATAAATCATCAGAAGGTTGCTGGTTCAAGCCCCACCACGGCCAGATTGCCCCTGTTGGACTCCTGAGCAAGGCGGTTAACCATCAGATGTTTAGACAGTGTACTGGATAAAATCGTCCGCTATTTACCGATATGTGAACATTTGGTTCCCAGTTTTGAACCTAAAATGAACCAAACGGTTCAAAATTCGTTTCCTGAACGTTGGTGAGATTGTTGAGGCCGGGCGGCTACATGAACAGTGATTGGCTGTTGTTCATACAGGGTGGGAAGCTGGAGCGAATTACGCCCTCTGCTGGCTGATTGGGGAATAATGCTGATCAGGGTGTGGCTCTCTGCACACAAAGCTGATCTGCATATGAACTCGCCTCGTGCAGGTGAAAAGATGCAGTCGGGTACTGCACACGTGTCGGAGGGGGCGTGTATCAGTCTCGGTCTCCTCAATCGGCCCGGGGGTCAGCACCAGTAGAGAGGGAGCAATCGGGTAATTGGATACGACTCAATTGGGAGGAAAATTGGGGTAAAACAGTCCAGTTCTGTACATTCTGCAGGGGTAACAGGGGTATAAAAATCCAAAAATCTGAAATAAATGACGTTGTTTGAGCAATGTGAAGCTCGACTGTGGTCCAGTGCACCAAACCAGGAGCAGGACGACGGACTCGAGGAGTTTGGTGAGGAGGAGCGGTGACGTTTATCACAGAGCCTCAGACGCACCGCAGAATCAGGTGGGTCATAACCAGCTCGGGGTTTAGTGTCCATATACTTTTGGCTATACTGTATAATGTGTGTGTGTGTGTGTTTAGCCCGACTGTCTGTAATAACATGATTTATTTGGATTGAATCACAGTAAGATGCCAGAAATGAAAACAGTGTGGGTTCGCGTGTGTGTGTGTGTGTGTGTGTGTGATGGGTGATGTAATACATCTCGTGCGTTCTCTAACGTCGCTAACATCCTCTTTTGATTAGCGAGCGGGCCGTAGCACGCGGCGCTGAATTCTTCTTGCGAAACGAAACACTCGCGGCAGTTTAATCACCCAAAATCCATCGTGTTCAGATTCCACCAATCAGATTAAAGCACAAGGTTTCTGAGAAGCCTGCGATCGAGGCTCTGAACTGTGCAAAAGTTTGTGCACCCCGGGTCTACAGTAATGACACGTTAAATATTTAATTTATTTATTAATTAGTTTATTTAATATTTTTAAGTCAGCAATAAAAAAAGAACATTGGGCAGTAAAATTTGCAAAATATTATAAAAAATAAATACAAATAAAATCAAACTGATTCCACTCAAGTAAACAAACAAAACATCGAATAGAATTAATTTTATTTATTACAGAAATTACAGTTGATAAACGTTGCTATTTTTCAGCTGAAGATTCTGCGTGTTTGACTTGAGTTTGTTATGTAGGTAGCATTGTGCTAATTCCGAGCTAAACTCTGCTATCGGGCTAATCGGTCGCTAGCTAGTTATAGTAAACAACAGTGCGTAATAAGGTTCATATTAGCGATTTATAAATGTGACTTTATCTATGTACATCACTCACCATCATCACTGTACTCAATGTCTCAGGGTGTTTAAATAAACTTGAATTATTAACAATAAAATCATATGATTAGCTTATTCTCTCAAAAGAGCAATTACGGTAAAATACGAGTCTTAGATAGAGTTGGTCGCGTACGAGATCCTGCATACCAGAGGTGTGGTTTGTCCTCCACACCACTAGGGGTCACTGTGCATTTACAGTGGCAGTGTTTCCTCCACACCAGTAAAGGGCGCTGTGGCTTTTAGGTAATAAGGTTTCCCATGAAGAATCAAAGTGAGGTGTGGAGTAACTGCTGCGGCCAACTTTCAGTCCCCAATAAAAGGTACCGCACGGTTACTATAGAGACGTACCTGTAAATATACAATAGTGGTGGGCGTGGCTCGGAGAACAAAGGTACTGGTCTGTTGATTGGAAGGTTGAGAGTCCAAACCCTTCAGTTCCTCTATACTGTGCTCCATTGGTCTTGGACATACCATTCAACGAGGATCAAATGTACGTACGTCACGTCAAAGCTTTGTGATGGTTGGCTGTTCTCCGTGTCGCCCAAGTCCTGATGTCATCAGTGCAGCTTGTTCTTGGTCCTCATCGTCTTCTGGGTCCTGTCGTACAGTAACGTCGCCTTCAGAAGCTGTGTGGGACTTGTGGGATTTGTGGGAGTTCTGGCCGTCTCGTGCGTCCGCTCAGTGGTCGTCATTTTCCTACACAAGGTTTATGATGCAGAATGTAAATGTACAGAACTCACGTGCCGGTCCAAACCAACGAGACGATGCCATCAACCGAAACGTGCAGGGGTCACCACGGGGGGCCGGAAGAGGGGAAGGTGAGGATTATATAGAGGGACCTGAGTAGATCACATTCCCAACAGTTGACTAGGGACATTAAATTGGGACGCCCCTAATACCTATCTGTTCGTTACGGTTACAGTCTGTCCTCCGGGTTCGTCGAGGCGACGGTGTCCTTGGTGTCGCTGAGATTCCGTGAGAATGAGCTGAGCCGCATGCTGACCGAGTCCCGTTTCTGCATCGCGATCTTCGGCACCTTCTCCTCACAGAGGCGGCGCAGCTGCTGCCGGAACCGGTTCCCCACGAAGCAGTAGAGCAGCGGGTTGACGGCGGAATTGGCGAAGCCGAGGGACAGCGAAGCCGGCATCATGGCACCCAGGGCTCTCTCGGCTCCGCAGCTCCATTCCACGCCGAGCTCCTTCAGGGCGCCCATGAAGGCCAGGACGTGGAAGGGGAACCAGCAGACGAAGAAAGCCGCCACCACGGCCAGAGCCAGACGCCGGACGCGCTCCAGACGCGCCGAGTCGGGCTCCACCAGATCCGGCGATGCCAGCAGGTGCCACCCGATCCTGCCGTAACATATCGCGATCACGATAAAGGGAATCACGAAGCCGAGGAAGTTCTTGGCGAGAGTTAGCGTCGCGTGCCAGAGCTCGCCCGGGTACTTAATGCCGCACACGGTCACGTTGAAGTCGCTAAGGTAATGCGTTTCCCGAAAGACTATCGTCGGAACGGTGGTCAGAGTCGCCAGGACCCAGATGATGGCGCACAAACACCTCGCCTGGAAGACGCTCTTGGCGCGGTACCTGCTCTCGTGGCAGTGCGAGCGCAGGGGGTAGACGATGGCGCGGTACCGGTCCACGCTCATCCCCGTGATGAAGAAGATGCTAGCGTAGATGTTTAGCGAGGACAACGCGCCGCACAGCTTGCACATGAAGGACCCGAAAGGCCAGTCGTAGTCCAGGACATAGTACGCCGCCCAGAACGGGAGACTGGAGAGGAAGAACAGGTCGGACATGGCCAGGTTCAGCAGGTACGTGTTGGCGACCGTGGACCTCAGCGACTTCTGTCCCAGCACACACACGGCCAGAACGTTCCCCAGGAAGCCCAGGATGAAGATGAGCATGTAGACCACCGGGATGAGGCTCTTTTGGTAGCGGGAGACCGACGGTGACAGAAAGTCACATGACCTGTTGGAGGCGTTGGAGAACGTCGGCTCCTCCAGCACGCTCAGGTTGTGGGACGAGTTTGATTCCATGATGCTGTGAGACTTGGGCTGGATGGAAGCGTCACGGTTCTGCAACAGAGAAACACACATCATTAAAAACCAACCACGGCGTGGGTTCTGCACAGAGGAACGGTCCCGGCAACATGGGTTTGAACCTCACCTCTGGAGTAAAGCACAACAAGACTCTAATACTGTTCCTACAATAAGGCAGGATTAGGGGGTGATGTTGCACCCGGGGTCTTATATGGCAGCATTGGGGGAAGGGGGGTTATAAGGCAGGATTAGGGGGTGATGTGGCAGTGGGGGGTTAAATGGCAGAATTAGGGGGTGATGTGGCACCAGAGGGATTTAAATGGCACCAGGGGGGTTTGAAAGGCAACATTGGGGGGTCATGTGGCAGCACTGGGGGGTGATATGGCAACATTGGGGTGACCTGGCACCAGAGGGGTTTAAATGGCATAATTAAGGGGTGATGTGGCAGCAATGTGGGGGTGGGGGGGTGATAAATAAGTCAGATGAACACGAGGAGAGTCGGAGAACATCTGTAAAATCTAAATAAAGTTCCTCAGTACAGTTCTTCATCAGTTCTTCATCTTCATCAACCTGCAGGACGTGTGTATGGGGGCCTGAGGGGGGTGGATCGGGGGGTCGGGGGTGGATCTTTTTTTGGAGGGGGGTAATAAATCACTGTCAGAAACTTTGCTGTTAAAAAGAGGAAAAACATTTAAAACCCTGAGAAAGAAAAGCAGGTTCCCACTGACGGAGGGTCTCTGGTGAGTTCGGTCACGTGTGAAACGGTTCGAGTTCCTAATGGAAAGTGTGTGTGTGTGTGTGTGTGTGTGTGTGTGTGTGTGTGTGAGTGTGTGTGTGTGAGTGTGTGTGTGTGTGTGTGTGTGTGAGTGTGTGTGTGTGTGTGTTTCACCACATGTTTACACTCATGTACGCAGCTCCATGTTCTTCAGCTGCTCAGCTTCTCCCTCCACGTCTCACACAGACATTATTTATTAAATATCTTTTATTTCCTTTAGTTCTTTTATTCTCAGTTTCAGTTTCAGGCTCAGCTGGCAGTGTCGGTGCTGCACAGTTCCAGAAACCCAAGGAACAGGGTTCAAACCTCACCTCCAGTGATAGTTTGGTATGTTCCCCCAACAACAACTTGAAGACCATAAAAGAGCACGACACAAATCCATCCCCCCTCAGACACAGTTAATCGTGCCTGTGTGTAGACGCCCGACCGGCCGATGGCACAGACAGAGAGTCGAACCCTGGATCCCTGGATGGAACAGTGGTGCGCTGGTGTAAGTTAACGCTGCACCAACCGAGCGCCTAATGTAATAATTCTTTATTTTCATTATTCTCATTTTTAAGACCCTGAACCCATCAGATTATTATGATTTTATTAATTATGAAATAATGTTAATAATAAAAATTAATAATTATTAATGTTATTGTTATTATTTTCATTATTACTTTTTTATTATGTCTTGTGGTCAGTGTTTTTAAGACCCTGAATGCATAAATTGTTTTTATAAAAATATGAAATTATTTTAATAATAAAATGTTATATTATTATTATTATTATTATTATTATTCTTTTCATTATTATTGCTATTGTGTAATATTATTATTATACTTTATTAATATAATTATTTATTATTATTATTATTATTATTATTACTACTACTATTAATATTATTTTTATTATTATGCTATTATTATTTTTCCAATGAATATTATTATTAATATTATACTTTATTATTATAATTGTTATTATAATCATAATTATTATTATTATATTATATTATTATTGTTATTTATTATTATTATTATTATTATTATTAGATTATTATTATTAGATTATTACTATATTATTATTATTATTATTATTATTAGATTATTACTATATTATTATTATTGTTATTATTATTATTAGCCCTTCCCTTAAACTGTTGCTTCAGTCATATCATTTCTTTTATATAATAGTTTAATTAAACGTGTTGTGGTGTAGTGACTGTTGTGTTGTGAAACACTTCACTTAGAATAATTTGGGCGTCCCAATACTTTTGACCGTACAGTGTACAGTAATAATTAGCAGATTAAATGTAACTGCTGATGCTGGTTTACGTCGTCACGCCCTCATGCACTGAAGATTAAAACTCTCTTCATTTAAAGCTCGTTAAATAGTGCTGATGCCTGAATGATGTGTGTGTTATTAATGCTGTTTGTGTGTGTGTGTGTGTGTGTGTGTGTGTGAGTAAAAGATCACGGTACCGTTTCTCTGCTCACTCGATCCAGGAGGATCCAAACCCACGTTCATGATGATCCAGAAACTTCCAGCTCGTCTGCATCTGTCTCGCGTGTGT